>NW_008347125.1:1222933-1236832 GCF_000622305.1 Nannospalax galili
AAAAAAAAAAAACCACCAAACAAACTGGGCCTTTAATCCCAGTACTCTAGAGGCAGAGTCAGGTTGACCTCCTCAGAATCTAGGCCCACCTGTTCTACATAGCAAGTTCTAGGTCAGATGGGGCTATAGGGAAACCCTAAAAAAGCCCACCAAAGACCAGGCCAGAAAAGAACTTCCCCATACGTTACAGCTAACATACTAGACATACAGAACAAAGAAAAAGATATGGAAAGTCGCAAGATAGAAGCATCGTGTCACATAAAAGATAAAGCCACCCAAATTACAGCTCAGCTGAAACCCTAAAATCCAGCAAAGTATAGAATGATATATTCTAAGATGTCAACCTAGATTACTGCATCCAGCAAAGCTATCTATCATAATTGAAGGAGAAAGAAAATCTTCCCATGATAAACACAGACTAAAAGAACTACAATAAATAAGCAAGCACTACATAAAGTACTTGAAAGAGCACTTTACTCCAAAGAAAAGGATGAACATGTTCATGAGGCTACAGAAAAGAATAAACCATGATAAAGCTGTAATTAAGAAAATAAGGAATAGAAGAACATCAAACCCTATAAAATCAGCAGAAAGAAAAGAATTAACACACATTTGAATCTTAACTAAATATTATTGTTCTTGATGTCTCCAATCAAAGGATGCAGACTAGTAGATTGGATTTTAAAATTAGGTCCATTTATTTAGTTCCTTCAAGAAATGTACCTCACAATCAAAGACAAATATAATCTTAGAGTGATAGGTTGGAAAAAGATATTCCAAACAAATGGAACTAAAAACCAAGTAGATATTGTGAATTAAAAAAAATTTATTTATTATTCTTATTTTATGTGTATTGTGGGGACCTAAAGGCCCCACCTTGCATAGGTCTGAAAGGAAGTTACTGGGGGCATGGCCTGGCTCACTTTGAAAGCCTAAAGAATACTTCTGCACTACTGAGGAGTGCACAATCAGCACGTGACCATCCTTAAGATACACCCTCAGGGGGGGAGGGGGGAGTTCCAGGTGCCTTTATAAGCTCTGTAATACCTGTAATAAATGATTCCCTGCTTGACTAGACTCCCTGTTGCGTATGAGTGTCCCTGGTACTGGGCGCGGCATGGGCTGGAGAACGACATGCTTATTCATCCCCAATCATCACTGCACCGGGGGTCACTGGTTCGAACCCCTGGAAGCTGGTGCCAATGTGGTGCTTGAAGGAAGGTGAAAAAAGAAAAGAAAGAAGAAAGAAAGAAGAAAAACAGATTGGGGCCAATCGGAGGAAGTTTGGAGTAAGCAACACTCACCAAATCCCGGGCAGAGGGAGCCCTTAGTAAAGCCTACAATGTTTTCACTGACTGGGGCAGATGTGGAGAAACCAGAAAGCAGCTCAATTCAAGGAATTCATGGCCATTGCTTTAGCATTAACAAAGATAAGTGAGCCCATGAATTTGTTCTCTGACAGTCTGTATGTAGTCAATCTTCTTCCAGGGCTTTTAGGTTCTCATATCTGGTTGGATGGGAACCCCATTACTCCTTGATGATTCAGACTCGAATGCTCCTTAAAGAGAGAGAAGCCCCTATCTTCTTATAGCATCTTGGGGGCACCAAGGATTGCCTGGGCTTTTATCCCAAGGCAATGCAGAGGCAGACAAGACAGGTACCACCTCTGCAACAGCCAGGGGTAAGGTAAACCCCAGGGGACTCAAGCCCAATTCCTTGTGGCAAACGGATGTCACACACTATGCTCCTTTTGGAAAGCTTAAGTATATTTTTGTGTCCATTGACACATTCTCACATGCCTCTTGGGCTACCGCTCATACAGGAGAGAAGTCTAAACATGCTCAGTCTCATTTTCTCCAGTGCTTTGCTACGTTGGGATTGCCCCAACAAATTAAAACTGATAATGGACCATGTTTTGTGAGTAAAAATTTACAAGATTTCTTTTCACTTTGGGGAATTCAACACAGTACAAGAATTCCCCAAGGTCAAGCCGTTATAGAACACAACCATCAAAATCTAAAAATTCTATTTAGGTTGTACAAAAACAAAAAGGGGGAATAAGCCCAACCAACAGTTGGGTATGGCCTTATTTACTATTAATGTTCTTAATTTTCAAAAAAAATCAGTTGGAATCCCAGCTTCAGAATTTCTTCACTTCTTAATTTTCAAAAAAAATCAGTTGGAATCCTGGTTTCAGAAGCATTGGGGATGACAGGAGCAGAGACCTGAGGTATGGGTAAGATGGAAGGACCCCATTACAGGGCAATGGAAAGGACCAGATCCATTGCTAACCATGGGTCAAGGCTTTGGGTGTGTCTACCCTACAGGAGATTCAAACCCCATATGGGTGCCTGCGAAAAACCTTAAGAGGGTAGACCAGGATCCGACTGACTAGCATGACAGTCCATGGACAATAGTTCATGAGAAAAAAATTCCTCTCTTTACTTATATCCATCTAAGGTGAAGGACCCAGTTCCTTGGCTTCATTGCCAGTCAGCCTCTTTGACAACTGGCTGATGGGCTAAAAGGAGCATGGTCTCAGAAGTATTTCAACTTGTCCTATGCCATGACTTGCTTTGTTTCTCTTCATAATGCTTATCTTTAAGTGTTTTTACCAGATAATTTGGCGACAGAGGACCCTTGGAACTGCCACGGCCCACCTCCTCATGATTATGGACTTCCTAAGGACCCCCTCCAGTTGCCCACGCTTGGCTAACCAAGTTAGGCAGAGACTAAGACTGTCACAGGCTGGCATTACCTATGAGGCTGTCCTTAATCATGACACATTTTTAGCCAAGGACGGGTAAGATGTCCCATGACAAGTACTCCTAAGACAGGACATGCACATGGCCAGGTGCATGATGGGCAAGGCTTGATCAGAGGTGACACAACCTAAGACAGGCAAAAATGCATAAGATTAGAGGAAGGAGATAGCCATCTCTCCTCAGGGAGCCGCCTATGAGGTGGGTAACCCATGAAATAAAGTCAGTTCGGCCTTAAAATAAAAATAGAAAGGGGGATATGTGGGGACCTAAAGGCCCCACCTTGCATAGGACCAAAAGGAAGTTACTGGGGGCATGGCCTGGCTCACTTTGAAAACCTAAAGAATACTTCTGCACTACTGAGGAGTGCATGATCAGTGCGTGACCATCCTTAAGATACACCCTCAGGTGGGGAGGGGGGAGTTCCAGGTGCCTTTATAAGCTCTGTAATACCTGTAATAAATGAGTCCCTGCTTGACTAGACTCCCCATTGCGTCTGAGTGTCCCCAGTACTGGGGGTGGCGTGGGCTGGCAAACGGCGTGCTTACTCATTCCCAATCATCACTGCCCAGGGGTCACTGGTTCAAACCCCCGGCAGTGTATGAGTATATTTCCTGTATGTATGTAACTGCACTTGTGTCATGCAATGCCCAAGGAGGTCAGAAGAGGGCATTGGATTCCCCTGGAACTGGAGTTACAAATGGTTATTAGCCACCATGTGGGTGCTAGGAATTGAACCCGGGTCCTCTGCAAGAGCAATCAGTACTTTTAACTGCTGAGCCATCTTTCCAGCCCTGATACTGTGGTTTAGTATGACAAAATATACTTCAAGCCAAAATTAGTTAGAATAAGTAAAGAAGGTCATTGCATAACCATTAAATGAACAATCCATCAAAAAGATATTATACTTCTAAATATATACACATGCAGCATGAGTATACCCAACTTCATATAACCAGCACATCTGAATGTAAAGACACAGAGTAATCCCCCAACACAAAAGTGTCGATGACTCCAATATTCTACTCTCATCAACAGACAGATCATCCTAACAAAAAATAAGCAGAAAATTGAGAGTTAAATGGCATCATAGATCAAATGCATATAAGAGGCCTCCAGCGATCATTCCATCAAACACTGCAAACTACTCCTGTTTCTCAGTAGCTGATAGAACTGTCCCTGAAAGAGATCTTACGATAAGACTGAAAACCACTTTCACCAAATATGGGAAAATTGAGTGACATTTTGGTTTTTTTTTTAAAAAACATTTTAGTATTTTTATTTTATGTGTATGCGTGTATTGCCTGCATGTAGGTAAGTGCACCCATGTTGTGCAATGCCCGCAGAGGACAGAAGAGGCTGTTGGATCCCCTGGAACTGGGGTTATGGACAGTTGTTAGCTGCCATGTGGGTGCTGGGATTCTAGCCTAGGTCTTCTGCAAGAACAGCCAGTGTTTTTAACTGCTGAGCCATCTCTCTAGTCCCTGAGTAACATCTTGTATCCTATCTGACCACAATGAAATAAAACCAGGCAGTGACAGCATGAGAGATGGTTGAACATATACAAACTCATGAAAATTCAGCATACAATACTGAATGATGAATAAGTCATCAAAGAAATCATGAGGGAAAGCAAACAATTCCTAGAATCAAATGAAAGTGAAAACAGAGCTGTCAAAACCTATGGGGTACAATGAAAGCAGCTGTAAAAGGGAAGCTTATTCCTACAAGTGACTACATTAAAAATATTAGAGAGATCTCAAGTAAATAATACAGCTTAGGGCATTGGAAAAATAATAACAATCTGGATCCAAAGACAATAGGTAGAATTAAATAATTAAGACCAGAGCAGAAATTAATGAAATGGAAACAATAAAAATAATTACAAAAAATCATTGAAACAAGTTGGTTATTTGAAAAGACAAACAATATCAACAAACTCTTAGCCAAATTAACCAAAAGGAAGATAATACCCATACAAATAAAATTAAAGATTAAAATGAGGGGACTGGAGTGATGGCTCAGCGTTTAAGAGCACTGGCTGCTCTTGCAGAGGACCCAGATTCGATTCCCAACACCCAATAGCTAGTAACCATCCATAACTCCAGTTCCAGGGGATCTGACGCCTTCTTCTGACTTCTGTGGACATCACATGACACAGCTATATTTACACACATGCAGGTAATACAATCAGACACAGAAAATAAAAATAAATAAGATTTTTAGTTTTTTTTTTTTTTTTTGGTCTTTTCGAGACACGGTCTCCCTGTAGCCCCAGCTGTCCTGGATTCACTATGGAGAACAGGCTGGCCTCAAACTCACAGAGATCCGCCTGCCTCTGCCTCCCGAGTGCTGGGATTAAAGGCATGTGCCACCATGCCCGGCCAATAAATAAGATATTTTTAAAGAAATAAATCAAGAGCTTTGTTCAAGTGAAGGTTGGCAGGAATCACGCTTCCTGCACCTGGACTGTGGTCTGCCTGGGAAACTTTGCTCTGTGGTTTCCAAAGGGGCCATTAAACAGAAATGTAGGGAAGAGGGCTGTATTCCCTCAAGTCCTAGTAGAATAGATTCAGAATGATTTTTCAGTTTCTGTTTTTCTCAGAATGACAAATCAGGTCCCATATCTTATACTATTTTTGTGTATCTTTTGGTTTCCGACTTTGTGCCTGAAAATTAGTATGGTCCATTAATGTTCTCTGGGTGAATAAATGAATTGGTAGTAAATGAGAAGGTATACAGGAAAACATCAAAGGGGTAGTTAAAAACAGGGGATAAGAGCCAGCTGGGTTCAAATCCTGATCACCCTATTTACTAAATATAAATCTCTTTTCTGTGCCTTAGTTTTCTTTTACTTATAAAGCAGAAAAAAATATAATATCACTCTCAGAGATGTGGGTGATTTTCTGTGGAAGAGCCAGTGCCTAATGTCTGAGGTACTGAGTTCAATCCCCAGCACCAAACAATAACAAAACCAAGACAAAAAAAAAGTGGTGCTCTATCTCTTAAGGATGTATGTTGTGAGGATTAAACAATCACCGAGTACTTACAACTGCGTGGTCGAAGCTAGGAGTCCAGTAATGCTTAGCTACTTTGAACTTAGCGATCTGAAAACTATAAACCATATAATATGTCTCGGCCCTTTGGTTTATTTCTTATATTACTTCTTTTTGTACTTCTGGTGATTTAACCATGACCTCTACTTGCTAACACTCTACCATGAGCTACATCACTAGTTTGATTATTTTTTTCCTCATGCTTAAAAGCAAATAGAAGTCACCTTTTTCTCAATAGCATTTTATTCTTTCTATATTACAAGAAATTGGGATTCCACATTGTCAGTGGAACCAGACATTGCCCTTTCTGTTTACCAAGTCATTATTTTGGCCTTTTCTGTTTAGCCACTCGCTGGGCCCAATCACTAATGGCTTTTTTACTTTAAGCTAACAGTGGGACTAGCTCCCCAATGGATGATCCTTTTCCCTATGCAATTTGCTGTTTGGGATGGGAAAAAGCATTGACTATTAGGTTGGTGTGCCTCTGAGAGTTTGGTTTGGGGAGGGGGCACTTGTCAATCTTTCTACTCTCCTTTGGGCTTCTCTGATTCCCATTAGAATCCTCCCCAAAGTATGTGTGACCATGAGATGAAGTGTCAGCATTAATCCTCTACTTTAGCAATCCAGCCTATCCTAAGATGTCACTTTCTTAAAGGACTTGGATTCTGTACGACTTCAAACCAGGAAGCTCATTAACTCCAGTAGTCTCCTCTGTGCAGTGAAAAGTTAAAAGCAATCAGGATCAAGTAGAAGCTAGGGCAAAAGTGAGGTGAAGCGTGCTGGGTCTGAAGCTAGATTAGCAAGGCTCACCAAACCGGGAAAACGCCAAGTGGGGACTGGCCAGGAGAAGAATAAGTTAATAGAGAGTAGGTGGAAGAGGCAGAGGTGATCAGCTAGAGACAAAGTGCCTGGGTGGAAGGGAAGGTTACAATATGGTAAGGTCACTGGCAGAAGCAGACCAGGTTCGGAAAGCAAAGCAAGTACCAATTAAACAGGTGGGTTGAAAGCTGAGAAACCTGCCTTCAAATCTTGGCTCCACTGCAGCCTGACTTTGGGTATAACTCTTAGGTTCTCTTCAGTGAACTGATTAAAAGACAGAGTATGCAGAAGACTATGCCCAGCTATTAACTACATAGTGAAACCTCACCCAATGCAAGTTCTTTCTCGTCCTGTGTTTCCTGTTGGTCTCCCCTACCTCACCCTAGGACAACAACTAATTCATCTTTACAAACTGCTTTTGTGATTCTGTCCTAAACTGTTGTGATTTTCAGAAGTTCTAATAACCATTTAAAAGTTACTTTGAATTACTTTAAAATTAGAATGCCACCTTTGTGCTGTAAATGTCACAAACCCTCTGGGCACAAACTGGTGGAGTCTAAAGAAATATTCACTTTTCCTTTTGATCAAAGTGATTTTTTTAAAATCTGAAATGGTATTAAAAGTAATGTTATAAACAAACTACCTTTACTTTGAAAGAATAAATTTATTCTCTCATCAGAAGCATAGTGAACACAAAATACCTACACTTGAGTTCTGAGAAAATTTTGAACAGACTTAATGGATTTATGCTTAAAATTCACATAAATTTTCCAACCAAAGTCATATGAACCCATATTAATTCCAAAATTACATAATGTCACATTAAAAAGATAAAAGAAAAACTGTGTTATAAGAAATCCTAAGAATTTCTTATTTTTTTGCTATAACTTTGTGTCTAGAGTTCTATTTGAAATCAAAAGGTCATTGGAGAAATCTTTTTGGTTTTTAATTTTAGAGGTAGTTACACAAGAATGACCTATGAGATAAAGAAGTTATAATAATTGGAAGCAATTGCCAAATTTATTAAAGCAATGGTATAGTGTATGGAGGCTAGAGGTTGAAAGCAGGTGTTTTCTTCAGTTTCTCTCCACCTTATAATTTGAAACACAGTCTCTCTCTGAACCTGGATTTGATGATTGATTGGGCTGGCTGGCCAGTAAGTCCCAGGAATCCTCTGTCTCCACTGCCCCAGTGCTGGGGTTACATGCCCAAGATGCTGCTCCTGGATTTTTATGTGCATCCTGACAGTCCCAACACGGTCCTCAGGCTTGCTGGAAGGCTGTTTAGTGACTTAGCCCTCTTCCCAGTCCTCAACCAATGATGCATTTAAGTTAAAATTTTAGGTATAACATAAATTATAACAGTAGCAGAAAACAGGCTTGAGCACGTAGACTCCCTCTGTTCCAGGAGCACATTGTCCCTCCAATCTCTGACCCCCATAGAGAATCTGAGCTGGTGTCCTCCACACACATAGCTCCCAGGAAAACCACTGCTCTAAAGTAGTTCACTGGGTTTTGTTTTCCAAATTGTATGTTGTAGCCAATCAGATCATCTTTAAGTAAATTTCAATGAATCTCAGGTTTTGACTTTCAGATGATGCAAAGATCACAGTGTATCTCAACAAATGCTTGAAAGAACTGATTTCCATGTGTATGAATATATATTTCTGGGTACACTGTATCATAATTTAGAATAATTTTAAATTTTATCCAGAAAGACAAGAAGGGTTCTATTTTTTTCTTTTTTCTTTTTATTTTATGTGTATGAGTGTATTGCCTGCATGTATGTGAGTGCACCCGTGTCGTGCAATGCTGCGGATCTCAGAAGAGGGCTTCAGATTCCCCTGGAACTGGAGTTAAGGATGGTTTGTAGCCGCCATACGGATGCTGGAAATCAAACCCGGGGTTCTCTGCAAGAAGAAAATTTCTTGAAAACTATTACATTTTGGTGAAATAATTTTTGTTAGACTGGTGAAGACAAGCTTAATTTCTTTTTAAAAAAACTTCATTATTGTGTGTATATGTATGTATGATATATGTGTGGGAGTGTGCATGCCATAGCATGCATGTGGGAGTCAAAGGACAACTATGTGGAGCTGGCTCTCTCCTTCTACCTTTCTATGGGTTCCAGGGATTGAACCAAGTCATCAGGCTTGCATGCCAAGTGTCTTTACCCACTGAGCTACATCGCCGTACCCCTGCAGTGATTATGGAATGATAAACTTCTAATTCTCATAAAACACAGTGGAACTCTATTAAAAAGTAAAAGAAGATTGAACAAGTGTATAGGCTAATTAGTAAAGATGTTGAAAATAAGAATTTGTTTAGCAAGAAAAGAAATATTAATAGCTGGCTATTTTTAACAGTTCATTTTTTTGTGTGATTTGTAATTACGTTTAAGTTCCATGCTGTTTCTTCTGTCACTATCCAAAAGGAGTTTTAGTTTCAAACCTAATGTTCTTCAGTAATTCACCCTATCTTATGCCCTATACTACAGTCACTAAATCTTTTATAAATCAATGATGCACATCTAAAAGTATCCCAAGACTTCAAAAGTGGGAATGGCAAATAATTTGGTCAGTACATTGAACAGGGCTCTTCCCTTTCTAGTATTGCAGACATGTTTATCTTTCAGGGTTCAGTATTGCTTTTCTATTGCTTTCATGTTATGAACCCCAAATGTGATTAGAGCTCTTTGGTGATACACAAGCCGGCTCCTAATTGCTGAGTTGCTGAAGGAAGGAGTCCTTTGTTTCTCAGGCTGCACAGTGTCCTCTCAGAATGATTCATCTAATCTCTGGCCACTTTTCTAAGAATGATTTAGCATATTATGGAGTCTTCAGTAACACCATATTCTGGAGATTGTGTAAAGTGTTTCTTCTGCTCAATAAGTTTTTGGTCATATGGACCAAACCCATCAAATGACCCTGTGATTTCTAGGCAGTACTGATCCATGTTGAGAAGCAATGTTAAGTGCTCTCTAAATCTGCATTACAGGTGCCTAACAAAACTGGTCCAGGAGCTAGTTGAAATAATGAGCGCATGGTTAATGTGTGAGGAATCACAGTTGCAATAAATACTAACATTCTCACGTCTGGTCACTACCAGATATAGGACAACCTAGTCCAAATGCAATTTCCTTCTCTTCCTATAATTTATAGTTTGGAATTCAACTTTGGTAATCAATAAATTCATGCAACAACTATGTACTTACTGAATCTATACACAACACTCAACTAACAGACAGAGTATCCAAACACAAGTCAGGGACTATTCAGGCTTTATTAGATGCTGACATTGAGGAAAAATATGTGTATGTGTGTGTGTGTGCGTGTGTGTGTGTGTATGTGTGTGTGTGTGTTACCAAGCAAATGCTCTATCACTGAGTTATGCCTCAATCTCAATTTTTTTGATTGATTAATTTTTTTAACTTTAAAAAATTCATTGAGAATTTTATACATGCATATAAGGTGTTTTGACCAAATCCATTGCCACTCCTTCCATTTTTAAGTGAGCACTAACAAGAACAATAGTTAATATTTATTAATATCTTAAATGTGTCAGACAGTGTTCTAATTTTTCTATTTTATACTTTATTTAACCATCACAAGTCTTTTTAAAAATTTCACTTTAGGGGGCTGGAGAGATGGCTCAGCAGTTAAGAGCACTGACTGCTCCTGCAGAGGACCAGGGTTCGATTCCCAGCACCCACATGGCAGCTATGAACCATCTTTAACTCCAGTTCCAGGGGAATGGGAAGCCCTCTTCTGACCTCTGAGGCATTGCATGACACGGGTGTGCTCACATACATGCAGGCAACACACTCATACACATAAAATAAAAATAACAAATTTAAAAAATTTCACTTTATATATGGGAAAGCATCCCAAGGTCATATAATTATTTAGTAGTAGATGTCAAATGTAGACAACTGATAACGTGTAATTACTGTTAGTGTGTGATGTAGTCTCTCATATACAAATGAATAATGAGGAATTATGAGGATTTCAAAGACAGGATGAAAACCATACCAACCTACAAAATAAAGCTTTTAAAATGGGATAGTTTTGTAACTAAAATTTGAACTATATTGAAGGTGCAATATATAAATAATGACATCAGAGAAGATAAAAGGGAAGTTAGCAAAAGAGATAGCAGGAGAAAATGTTCATTACAGTGATGAGCTTGTCAATAGTAATCTGCAGAATAGCTTTGATGATATTCTTTGAGCAGTAGTCACATTGCAACAGGTGAAAGACAGAGATGGAGAAAAAGAGTTAATGATGGGCATGGGAAGTTCAATTTCCTGCTTCAAGATACTGGACCATGAGGGAAACAAAAATCTGCTAAAGGTACAAGGTGGAGGGATTTGGGGTATGGGGTAGAGACTTAGGTGTCATGAATCATAAAGGAAGGAGGTAGAATTCAAAGAGAATAGTAAGTGATTGGGTAAGACTCAAGAAGAGGTAAGAGACAATTCAGTAAGAAAGAAAAGAAAGACAAAGTCACAGAGCTATCTTTCTGCAAAATAGCAATGAAAACCAGTGCAAATGAGTTAAACATAACGGCTTTAGAAGTATGAAAGAAATTACTATGATTTAAGAACCTCTTAAGTTGTTCTAGTTTAAGAACAAAAAAATACTCATTAATGATGTTTTTCAGTTTACAGTCATTACCTTAATAGTGCTTGTATCATTTTTACTTCTGGTTTTATTATATAGCAAAGAGTCACTACAAAGTTCTGGGATCTTCCAGGCCAATGTATAGTTACCAATTAGTTATATCACCAGATGCTTTGCTATATGCCACACATCAAGTTAATTATCAGGAACATAGGATTGATAGAAAAAAGGACCCTTTCTCCTAGATCTTCCTTTTCAGTTCAAGAAGCAAGGCAGCAGGGCGTGGAGGCACATCCCTTTAATCCCAGCACTCCTGAGGCAGGGGACGGCAGATCTCACAGAAATTAGGACCAGCCAGGCTGGCCTCCATAGCCAGTCCCAGGGCTACAGGGAGGCACTGTCTCAGAAAGACCAAAAGGAAAAAGAGAAAGCTAACCCCCCCCCCAACAAAAAGGGAAGCAAAGCAGAAAATACATGAAGAAGTGAAAGAAAATTTTGGGATATACAATAAAGAACATCACTCGGGGACTGAGGAGACCAGGGAAGGCTTCAAGAGAAAATAGTACTTAAATTGAGATTTTCTTTGAAAGGCTGACCAGGACAGTAAATGAGCAAAAGTACCAACAAACTGGAGCTGAAGTGTGATGAAAATATTTTTAATTCAACGATCACAAAGTAGCCAGGCATGGTGGCATACACCTTTAATCCTAGCCTCTACTCAAGAGGTAGAAGCAGGCCTCTATGAGCTCCAGACCAACCTGATTTACATAGTGAATTCCAGCCCACTTGGGGCTTCAGGGAGATCCTTTCTCAAAAATCACAGCAGTAACAACAAAATAATTGTAAATTAGAAATGTACATAGCACCTACGGTTCAATTCTGAAATTTCCTTTCTAATGTCATCCTTGTCCTGTGGCCCCACAGTTGAACTGGAGAAAGTAATGTTTTTAACATCTGCCACTGTCTCCTGACTTTTTTGCCAGTGTCTCCTGCCACTGTCTCCTGATTTTTTTTAAAGCTACCAGAGACTTTGGCATGACACATATGTTAACAAAGGGCATCACGATGTCACAGTGTGACTATGGGAGGCAGCATGTAAGAAAAGGCAATTTACAATCATTTCTTTAGAAATCCTACAGTTGTGCTGTCATTGATGTTACAAGATGCCACTGTTACCTGTTCAGGGCACAGAAAACCTCCCCAATTTCATGTAAAGCTCAGGCTTTCTTCTGGAGTGTTTTGATTTAATTTGACTTCACTTTTTCTTATGTACATTGTTTCACAGAATTAAGATGAATACATTTGAAATGTTATTCCTTTTGGTATAAACTTAAAATAACTGGATTTGTCACATTTAGGAAGTCTTTGGAGTTGTCTTTAGAAGAAAGGAAAATAATGATATTCTAGGGTGCTTACAGGGTTTATCAGTGAGATTAAAAAATTGTGTGTTGTCCAAAGGCTGAACTGATAGTCTAAGAGAGCCAAAGTAACTTAAAAGAAGAGTCTAGAAGTCATGAGAATGATATTTCTTTCCTCTCATTACTTTTTTTCTGATTTTGTTTTTTATTCTGAAGTCCAAATCAACTTAGACCCATATTATTATATAAAGACTAAGGGTGTTGACCCAAGCCTGTTTCTCTAGTTAACTATAAATTTTTGCTGAAGACACTTTGGATCACGCATGTATATGTACCTATATAATCATATTTATATGTACATATATTTCCCCTTAATACAAATAGTGAAATAAAGTAGATGGGAAAGGAACAAGAGACCAAGATGTCTACACAGGATTTGATAAAACAGTAAGCACAGAGTCTTAGAGAATCACTTTGTCCCAATCTCTCTAGTAGAATGTATAAGGATATCTTCTAAATGAAGTACAAATAATGCCCCATAAAAGTTAATTATCCCTCCTGGTTAAATAATGAAAGTAAATATGTACATTATAGTAAAGCCACCATAAGCAGTTTTTCTATCTTGTATTAATAATCCACTTGTATTATGAGTTAGACTAGAATCCACATGGGAAAGTAATCCATGTCTACTGGTTTTATGATTTGAAAAGTTAAGGAAGTGTCCTCGTTACAAATCCTCCTCCCATCCAGAGGCTCACAGATGAACCATCTTCTCTGATCACAATAATTGAAATTAAAGGCAGTACAAGAGGTCATGAGCCTGTAGTTTGACTTCCGACCTCTTCATTCTAGTGTACTTCTCTTGAGAGGTTGCCAGTCATCGCCTGATTGCTTCATCTCTGCCTGCATTCCTGTTATCTCGACCTCACTGTTCGACCTTGTACTGGTGCTGCTATTGGAGCCTCCATCTCCCTTGGTGTGGGACATCTAGGCCTATGGTGATTACTCTTTTTATGTCTGAATCTTATCTCTTGGCACTAACTAAATATCTGATGTTTATTAATGCCAACAAATATATTTTACAGTTCTGCCTCGCTATTTTATGTAACATTTATCTCATGGGTCCCATGAAAAATAGGAGAAATTATCTCCATGTTTTACAGATGAAGCAACCATATAAAGTCAAAGACTCAGTTATAATGGGCCAAGTATCAAAACCCCAGGCTTCTGGCTATGAATTTAGTGCCGTTTTTGCTTGACTGATTTTTAGTAATATATTAAAT
>NW_008347125.1:1236843-1242968 GCF_000622305.1 Nannospalax galili
ATACATACATATTTTTTTTTTCCTCATTTGAAAAAGAGAGGCTTTCTTCATGAACTTGATAGTTTGGGTCATATATTACAAGACAGTTGTCTTAACCCACAAGGGACCAGACTTTTTAGTTTCTAAATCCCCCATGTTATTTCTTGAAGAGTTAATGACTAAAATCTATAAACAAGCGGGAGGGAGGAATGAGAAAGCAAAGATCCTGGGCGAGACAGAGTCAATATTTTAGAAGACTGAAATACCCTGCTCACAAGGGAGACTGCTTTTGCAATCTTGAAGGTGTCACCTGCTGTGCTATCACCCTGGAGTATTTCAGTCAGTGCCTCTGTGCACTGCCTAATCTTGCACAGTCTTAAAATCACTTTCCAGTGGTTACATCTTCTCCATGTGGTACGAAGAGAGCTGATGCTAGAGATCACACTGCTCGTTTGAGAGTAGTTTGGCCCAGAGAATTAAATGTCCTTTATAAGATCATACAGCAATTTATTTTCAGAGAAAGGACTAGAATTTGGATCTAAAACCTAGTTAGAGCTCAATGTTCTTTCTCTCTGTGCGTTAATAGTTAGAGCATCACAGTGTTTGTAAAGGTGCATTTTATTTAGGACCCTAGTTTGACCAAATGAATCAGGGTCTCTGGAAAGTGAGACCCAGTCCTTGATATTTTTCCTGAAGATGACCAAAAGGTTTTAAGCTCACCCACAGTGAGAACAAGTATGCATCCAGTCGTCCAATGTTAACCATTTACACAAATGCTCTTCACAGAGTGGATGCATTCTAACACAATGTCTTAGTCGTATGCAATTTAATTGAGAGAGGTTCTAAGTCAGATACATAATTCCAGCAAGAAAGACCTTAATATCTATTGTATTGCCTTCACTAACAATGTTTTACTTGTCTGTTAGCAAAAGGGTTAAACAGTGAAAAAATGAGTAAGAAAAACAGTCTGGGGCTATAGCCCAGAGGTACAGCCCTTGCCTAGCATAAGCTAGGCCTGGGTTCGATCATCAGAACCTCAGAACAGAAGTCTTGGATTTTTGTGACATTACGTCTGTTTCTTAGATACTTTGCCTACAAGAGGCACACAAATCAGGAGCTCTGGTACTGTTCATTGATAGCTGTAGAGAACAATTCATTAATCATTGAAAAGACAAAAAAAGAAGATGCTGTGCTTACATATCTACCAAGTATGTTTTATTATTTTATTTTCCACACCTGAGAAGGATATCAACCACAAATATTTATAAAATAGCAAATCCATATGTAATCATAAAATAACTATGCAAGTAATTTCACAGGAAAACGTCAAGTTCTTCAGATTAAGCCTATTCATTTACACAGCTGCTTTGTGGTTGCATGAGACACAGAATGTTTGTTGAAAGCAAAAGCATAAAAGGTATTTTGAGCCGGGCGTGGTGGCGCATGCCTTTAATCCCAGCACTCGGGAGGCAGAGGCAGGCAGATCCCTGTGAGTTCAAGGCCAGCCTGGTCTACATAGTGAATTCCAGGATAGCTGGGGCTACAGGGAGACCCTGTCTCAAAAAGACAAACAAACAAACAAACAAACAAAAACGTATTTTGAATGGCTTATGAAAGTCACATGTTGACTGCAACATGTTGTTTCAGAAGCAGCAGGTTCAGTATGGGCAATGAGTTCTGTAAGGAAGTAAAGCTATCTCCCTCATCATCATCAATGCATGTGCAGTGAACACCCTCTTCTGTCATTAGGGTATATCTCACTGCACTCCGAAGAAGCAGCTGCTTGGGACTCAGGTCAAGCGGGGTGTATGTTTGTTCCCCAGCACTCTTCCTCCCTCTTAAATGGATCTGGATAGTGCTCTTTCCATAGCCTCCAACCTCTGAAGCTCATTGTTTCCATTTGCTTGTTTAGTGTCTCAATTGGATGGATTATTATAGGGAAGCTGATTCCTCCTCTTTGCCATGGAGTGCAGTACTAGGAGAAGAAAAGGGTTTGGGGTTCGACTAGCACTTTATTTTTCTTTATTTTAGTAGTTTTTTTTTTAAATTGTCTCTTTATTCATAATATTGCCTTACTGCCTTTTCTAGATATTTTGTTTTTTTTAATACTTTTTTAGTAAGCATACAAAATAATGTATTTAATTATGACATTTCCATACATGCATCACTTCATACTTTGTTTATATTCGTCTCCAGTGCTCCTTATTATTCCCTCCTTTCAGCTTGCTCCCTTTCCCCCCACCAAATAGCCTGCCTTCTACCTCTTTCTCTCTCTTTCTCTCTCTCTCTCTCATACATTTAAAAGTAAGTTCCATTTACTTTTGGTATATTAGTTTTTAGAATAAAACATTTTAATAAGCACAATGAACAATAAAAAAAGCAATAAATGCTTTAGAGGTGGAAGTTAACTCTTCTTTTAAAATAACTAGAAAGTTCTTCATAAAGATAGAAAGGAAAAACTTTCTGCAAAGAGGTGTGATGATCTTTCAAAGTAATCTGAGTCTTGACAACTCAAGAAATATGGATTATAATAAAAGCACATGGCAGCATCATATGTATAGTAACCCTGAACTTCAATTGCACTAAATGGCACAGGTTAAAAAAGTGCAATACAATGATGGAGCCTGTGGAGGCTGGAACCAAGCTGCTGGCTTGAGTCTTATCCTTGCTGTTTATCAGCCAAAGGGCTTGAAAATATTTTCTCTCTGTCTCTATTTCTCTCTCTCTCTCTCTCTCTCTCTCTCTCTCTCTCTCTCCTCTCTCTCTCTCTCTCCCTGGTTTCATTATGCAGGCTTGGCTGGCCTAGAACTCACTATTTAGACCAGGCTGGCCTGAAACTCATAGCCACCCTGTTGCCTCTGCCTCCAAATGCTGGGATTGTGGGCATGAGTCACCAAGTCCTGCCTTGGACAAGTTTCTTAATCATTTTTTGCTTTAGTTTCATCTATCTGTAAGTGGAAATAAAAAAAATATTTACTTCATGGAGTTATTGTGAGGAATAAAAATGTAAATATATTTAAACAATCTAGTAAGTTATAAAATGTTAGCTATAAACATTGGCTGCTGTTATATTTCACATATCTAATTTAGGGTAAAGAACTAGTATCTACTGTCAGTTCTAAGTATAAATAAACCACAAAAATATTTTTCAATCAATCCACTCATTTGATCAGAAGATCAGTTATCTATACTATTCACTCAATATTCAAACGGTATTTACAATTTTAACTGTATTAGGATCCTAAGAATATCCCATAAATTATCAGTTCAAAACAGTATAATATTCATTGAACTTCAAAACTTCCTTGATTTGTAAATTTTCTATTACTTTATCCACTGAAAGATAAACTATAGAATTATATAATTTTCCTTTCGGACCTTTTTTTTTTGTCTTTTGAGACAGGGTCTCCCTGTAGTCCCAGGTGACCTGGAACTCACTATGTAGACCAAGATGGCCTCAAACTCACGGAGACCTGCCTGCCTCTGCCTCCCAAGGGCAGTACCACCATGGAGGCTGGTGACTTTTTGAGGTCTTAAACCAATTTAAGAATTGATTTCTGCAAGAAAAAGGCCTTCCTGCCCCAAATCTGCAATAAAGCCTATTTTAACGGAGAACAGCATTGTCACGGTAACAGCGTCGTCACATTAACAGCGTCATCACGTTAACAGCATCGTCACATTTGCATCTTCTTCCCTTTCCTCAGAACCTTTCCTTTTCATGCTGAGAAAGGGTCTTACTCTGCAGACCAGGCTAATGTCACACAGCAATCCTGCTGCCTCAGACTCCTAAATGTTAGAATTACAGCAATGAACTTGACTCCTTTTCTTTATTTTGTCCCTAAAGGGGCTAAATGTTTTGTGGGGTTCAAGACTGTACCTATATCAGTGCCATTATAGAAAAATTCAATCAATAGGTGCTGAATTAATAAATACATGAGAGATCGGCTTAAACAGCATTATTTTCTGTTGTTTGTATGGACAAAGACAAAACTGAGCCAAGTGTTGGGGCATATCCCTTTAAAATCTCTCTCTCTCTCTCTCTCTCTCTCTCTCTCTCTCTCTCTCTCTCTCTCTCTCCCCCCACCCCTCACCTATTTTATCTGAGTGGTTGCTGCTGACCACTATCAAATAACTCAGAACATTTTGTGTCATGTAAAAGCTAATTTACTAAGGTAACTCTGTTTCATTCCTCAATTTAGAAAGCAGTAATTTCACAATAAACAAGAATCAGAGTAGTCATAAAGAATACTAACTTCAGAGGGAAAAAATAAGAGAATTATGACGCTTTCTAAGTCCTTGTTTCGTCTTTGCGCAGGACTTGCTCTGTCTGCAGTCTGCAATATAGGTGGGGGAGGCCTGCAAATGTGCACCCCAGGTCAGGGTTGCCCAAGTGTTCTTCTAAAGAAACTCCTTTTACTATGAACACTAGCAGTGGCCATTTGTTTGCTATATATCAGTCTGAAAACATGTGCTACATTTATAGATTGTTGGCTCTATTTCCCATACTCCAGAGTCCTATTCAGAAAGTCTCTACCTGTGGCTACATGTCAAGCATACTCCCTACTTTTCCTCTAGAAGTTTTAGAGTATCAGGTCATATGTTGAGGTCCTTGACCCATTTGGAGTTGAGTTTTGTGAAAGGCAAGAGACAAGGGCCTAGATTTATTCTTCTGTATGTTGATATTCACGTTTCCCAGCATTATTTGTTGAAGATGCCATCCTTTCTCCAATACATGTTTTTAGCATCTTTGTCAAAAATCAGGTAGCTATACCTTCATGGACTTGCATATTGATCTTCTATTCTAGTCCACTGGTCTCTGTGTCTGTTTTTGTGCCTCCATGCTGTTTTTATTACTATAACTCTGTAATATAACTTGAAATCAGGAATGATGATACCTCCAGCATTTTTTGTTCTTTTTATTAAAGATTGCTTTTTATATTTTATGCTTCCTTTTAAATTTAAAGATTGTTTTTCTATATCTGTGAAAAACAAGTCCTGGAATATTGATTGGAAGTCATTGAACCTGAAGATTACTTTTGGTAGGAAGGCCATTTCCACAACATTAATTCTTAACGGTGGGTGAACATGGAAAGTCTGTCCATCTCCTGGTGTCTTTGTCAATTTTTTTTTCCTGTATCTTAAAAGTGTTTAGCTGGCGTGGTGGCGCATGTCTTTAATCCCAGCACTCGGGAGGCAGAGGCAGGCAGATCTCTGTGAGTTCAAGGCCAGCCTGGTCTACATAGTGAGCTCCAGGACAGCTGGGGCTACAGGGAGACCCTGTCTCAAAAAGATACACACACGCACAAAAATGTGTTTGTTGTTAAGGGTGTTTTATTCTGTTGGTAAGGTTTATTTCCTTGGTATTTTGTTTATACCTATTTGTAGCTATTAGGAACAGTATTGATTTCCTTATTTCCTTTTCATTATATTTGGTAGATAAGAAGGTTACTGATTTTTGTGTGTTAATTTTGTATCCTACCACTGTGCTGAAAGTGTTAAACACTTTTAAGAATTTTTTGGATATTATTTTTAGGGTGCCTTATCTATAGAATCACAACATCTGCAACTAGCAATGCTTTTGACCTCTTTCCTTATTTATATCCCTCTTATCTTCTTCTCTTCAAACACTGTAGGAACTGAGAAAGTGGACACTCTTGCCTAGTTGCTGATCTTAGTGGGGCTGCATTCACTATTTCTAGGTTTAGTATACTGGCTATAGATCTGTCATACAGAGCCTTTATTGGGCTGAGGTATGCTCCCTCCATTCCTACTCTCTCCATGATTTCTATCATGAAGGGATGCTGGATTTTGTCAAAGGCGTTGAAATGATCATGTAATTTCAGTCTGAGTCTGTTTTTGTAATGAATCATATTTATTGAGTTACACATGTTGAACCATTCCTGCACTGCTGGAATGAAGCCAATTTGGTCATGATGAATGATCTTTTTGATCAGATCTTGAATTAGGTTTGCAAATTCTTTTTTGAAAAAGTCTTTATCTATGATCAACAGAAAGACTGCTCTATAAATTTTTTTGCCTTAATCTGATTTAGTATTAAGATAACTAATACTGGCTTCAGGAAAATATTTTGGATGCCTTCTTTTCTGTTTTATGGAATAATTGAGTAGTACTGAGGTTAGTTGTTT
>NW_008347125.1:1243051-1276254 GCF_000622305.1 Nannospalax galili
TAAAGCTGGGAGACATTTTCCTTAGGACAGAAGACCAATTAGCAAATGGGATCTCATGAAACTAAAAAGATTCTGTATTACAAAGGAAACTTTCAACTGAGTGGAGAGGCAGCCCACAGAATGACAGAATGAATGAAAATCTTTGCCAGCTCTATGTTGGACAGAGGGTTAGTAACTAGAATATACAAAGAACTAAACTAAACATCAAGAAAACAAATTACTCAATTTAAAAATGAGCTACACACATACACATAAAATTAAATAAATAAATAAAATATTTTTTTTAAAACGAGCTATAAAACTAAACAGTTTTCAAAATAAAAAAATAAAAATAGCTAGGAAACACTTTTAAAGTGTTCAGCATCCTTAGCCATTAGGGAGATGTAGATTAAAAACTACTTAAAGAGTTTATCTCACCCCAAGCAGTAAGCAGTTATGAGTACAAATGACAACAAATGCTGGTGTGGATGTGGCGAAGGGGGAACCATTATACACTGTAGCAGGAGTATAAACTAGTGCAGCTACTTTGGAGACCAGTCTGGAGGTTTCTCAAATAACTAAAAACAAAACCATATATCATATGAATCAGCTCTACCACCCTGGGCACACACACACACACGTGTGTATGTGTGTATGTGTGTGTGTGTAGTGTGCGTGTGTGTGTATCATACTACAGAAATGCCTGCACATCTGCGTTCATTGTAGTCTCTATTTACAATAGCTAGAAAATGGAAGCAGCCTAAATAGTCATCAATGGATAATGAAAATGTGGCTCAAATACACAGTTGAATTTTAAATCTTCAAGTAAATGGATGGAATTGGAAAAATATATACTAATCAGGTAACCCAGGCTCAGGACAAATTCCACATGTTCCTTTCATATGCAGATCTTGACTTTGACTCTTTGGTTTTATTTGTTTAACATGGGCTACCTATGGAAACAAGGAAACTGGGAAGGGGACAAGAGGGGATATCTTAAGGAGGGAGGCTAGTGGGACATAAATAAAAGGAAAATAGACAGGGAGAATACTGTGGGTTGAAAGGTTTAAGCAGGAAGAGGGTGAGGGAATCGAGGAGATGAGGGGGTATGGGTTGAATCAACAAAAAATGTAGGGTATATGAAAAAGCCATATGGAAACTTACTGTTGAAATCAAATTAAAACACACAAAAGGGAGATTAAAGGGAGATACCCTATCTGGCTAGATAACGTTGCTCTTAGAAGCAACATTACTAAACAGAATTTCCAGTATGGGCATTGTTGGTCAGGGAGGCCCCAAAGGCCACCAAAATCATAGATACTCTTGACACTTCTTCTGGTTGCCCACCGGAACTAGATGATAAGCTCCTATTGCTGAAGACACCACATACTTCTGTTGCAAGATGTAGAGAAAGTGATCTGGAATTGAGATGGAAACTTCATCCCTGCTGGCTAACTTTCAAAATGCTGGAAGGTGTGATGCAGACAGCTGTGGGAGAAATGATACAATAACCTCAAAGGTCTAACAGGGTATGAGCCCTACAAACTACAAAACCAGATTGCCAGGTAATAATGGCACAACTAAGGCTGGACAAAGTGCAGAAGAGGGGGCAGGAAGAATGTAAGAACTGGAAGATAAGAAAATGGGCTGTGAAACAGCACCCTCTTGGTACATCATAGTCATTTCAATCATAAACTCATAGCAGCTTATAGTGCCATGCATTGGGCCTGCACAAGTCTGGCCCTGTCAACAATCAATCGTGGACGAGGGAAGGAGGTCTTACCCTTTGCCACTGAGCTATTGGCTACTGGTAGATTCTAGGAGATGGGGAGTCATTGTTCTCACTTGTATACCTACTGTGAGTCTACTAGGCTCCATTTGATAGCTCAGAATTCAAGGTCACACAGATGGCTGAGGCTGACTCAGGGGGTCACAAAACAAATAGACAATAATGTGAGAAAGATTTGTATGGAAGTGGAAGGGTTACAGGGGTGGGAGGGAGGTTAGAGAGTATGGGAGAAGAGAATAATCAGTATGCATTATATACCTGGATGAAATTATTAAAGAATACATAATTAATTTTAAAAGTACATGCTAAAAACACCATGAGTTCAGTGTCCATTTAAAATGAATACATTTACTAATCACAGTAGAGACTCAATATATTTTTAAGTAATATTAAATGTATACACAAAATCTGTAAACTATATTAAGATTACTAACCTCTTAGAAAGAAATCCAAACCTGCCAAGTTGGGAACTATTGATTAGTCTGATGTCTTAAAATCATTTCCTACTTAGAAAAGTCTTCAAGATTTTATTGCATTCTCCAACTACTCTGCATCCATTAAAATGGGTTTTGTGTCTTTAAGAGGAAATATAATTGCACTTCATGCGTTGTGTGTGTGCGTGTGTGTGTGTGTGTGTGTGTATTTAAATGAACGATTAATGAAAATTGTACCCAATTATTTTAAAAAAATAGAATACTATTTTGCGGAGGCAGTGGCAAACCTTACCTGATGTGTCATGGTGGAGTCATTCTTGAAAAGTAATGGCTACAAAATTGAGTAAACATAGAACCAATAAAGAGCAGATTTCTTCACACCATGTAAAACTCAGCCTGCTAAAGCACACAGTGCTGTGGAAAATTTTGAGACAAGCATGAGGATTTTTCCTCTCCTGCTTGCAGGCATCAGTCACACAGTGAAAAAATTTCCTCTTTCCCTATGATGGCACAGAGTTGCCCTATGCAGATTGCTGTCAGCACGGCCCCTCTTCCTCGGTGCTTTCCCTTCTTCCTTTAAGCAGTAGGCACAAGACTCTATTTGATGAATTAAGGTATTAATCAGGATGAGTAAATTCTTCCTTGCATTTCTTTTAAGTACTTGATCATGCCCCTCTAAGAAATAAGGAGATGATCCCAGTTGATCTATTCTTTTGAATTTTGCTCTTATTCCTTAGGCACTTAAGCTACCTTTTTTTCGGCTCCAGCCTGTAGGACCAAAGCCAATTTGTAACCAAATGTCAATATAGAAACCTTGCCCATCTCTAGCCTGGTGTGCATGGGTCACTGAACTGATAAGATATTGACCAGACCAAATGCCATCACCCTATATACCTGCACTTACACATAGAAAGAGGTCATTCAAGGGGCACTAACTCTTTGCTAGGCCCTGTGTTGAACACATTATTTTCCTACAAGAAAGTTTCTGGACATTAAAAGGTAAGGGAGAAGAGGAGGAGGGAGGGAAGGAGGGAGGCAGAAGAGATACTTATTTTAAAATAATCAAAAGGAGGGCATCCATCAGATGCCATTTTCTACCCAGATCTGTGTGTGCACTGCTATATTGACTATTCTTAAGCCCTCCAGGGGAGTACAATAAAAAGTAAGAATGATCTATGTGTATGTACAGATGTGAACAAAAGACTTACTACAGATAAAATAAAAGTTCTTCTGCCAGCAGTGCAGGACCAGATCTAAAATTCTATGTATCTAGAGAAAACTGTAGGTGCTCAGAATAGAAAAAGAATTCTGTAGGTTTAAGCATTCAGGGCTTTGAGGAGAACTATAATAAATGGATTGACTAGTTGCTCATGAAGGCAGCCATTTCCCTAAAGTATGGCTCCATCAACAAAGACAGGAAAGTGGGAAAAAAGAGACATTGAGTTTCCCAGCTGCCATGAGGCTAGGCAATTTGCCTGGCAAATTAGTAAGAACTGGGGTTGAAAGACTGGGTTCCGGTTTGAGGCAGGCCCTTCTCCCAAAGGCATGGGGAAGTCATTGAAAGATTTTGTGGAAAGGAGTGACAGGATTAAGGTGATGTTTGAGAATGGTAACTCAAACACAGCAAGCTGATAGACAGCAAATAGGACAGAACAAAAAACAACTTAGGGCTTTTCTTCATAATTGCTAGACTTGGAGGTGATAAATGCCTGAATCATGTTGTAAGCTGAGGGGCTGAGAAGGAAGGCGTAAATGTGAAAGGCATTTCCGGGCATTTGAATAGGAGGGGAGCACTTGAGCCACTGACTGGCTTCAAGTTAGCAAGTCACACACAGAGAGCTCTCCAAAAGTATGCGCTGGAAACACCAGCCCTGGCTGCAATACTGTCACCCACAGCAACCAAAGCCGCCCACTACCCGGCAGATGACCCCCACGACAGCAAACCTACCCATCTAGTCCAAGCTCCCCACCTCCTCATGCTTGAGTCCGAAGACAAGGAGGATGGAAAAGTTTGGGGAGTAGTCCCGGTCTCACTAGAAGGACATTCATTCCTCAAACCCTCCTCTCAGGTGCTCCTGAGAGGGAGGATGACATCTGGCCAGTCCTCCGCTGGCCACCACTCCTCCCCCTCGGGGCCGGAATTAGGAAACCCTGGACAACCCGCTAGTAAGTCCTCGCGTGCCGAAGCGCCTCCCCAGGCTTATAAAGGTCGCAGCGCCAGGCAGTTGAGCTCACTTGCCTGGCAGGGGGCTGTGTCAGTGACAAAGTCGACGAGTGGCCTCTGGGGATCAACGCTGTGCTGCAGCCACAGCCCCGCAGCGTCGCTTTCAGTTCACCTGGACCTCCAGCGCTGCCTCCCGCCACCCGTGCCGCGCCAGGCTCAGCTGCACGAAGGAGGATGGGTATGCCTCATCCCACCCTGCGGGTCCAGGCGCTGCTGCTCTGCCTGGGTAAGCCCTCGCCGCCCCCGGAGAGGAGACGGGGCGGCCCCGTGCGTTTGTCATAGAACAAGCACAGAGCTGTCTGCTGGGTTCCAGTACACTCTGTGTAAGAGGATGTCTTTATGTGATTCTGTCTTTCCCTCTGTCGGGATTGGAGAGGGGCGGGTCGCTATGCCTTTCATTGGCAAATTCATTATCATATATGTTGAGCATAAATTAATTTACTGGGAAAGAAAAAGAAAGGAAGGAAGGAAGGAGGGAGCGAGGGAAGAAGGGAAGAAAGAAAGAAAGAAAGAAAGAAAGAAAGAAAGAAAGAAAGAAAGAAAGAAAGAAAGAAAGAAAGAAAGAAAGAGAAAGAAGAAAAAGAGAAAGGAAAAGAAAAAAAGTTTAAAGGCTCTTTTTTTCCTTTTGAAAATGCGTCAGTTCTAGAAACCCAAAGGCATGGAGAACATTGCTAGTAGGTAGCGTCTTGCTCTTTCTTGGAGTGGGGCAAGCGGAGATATGACCAGCCCTCAAGAGACCATTTGAAAAGGAACACTTTTCTCCTTGGTCTTACACCAAGTGTCCTAAAATCAGCCGCATTTAGCTTTCCTGGACTCCGCTGTGTGCCAGCGCGAGCATGACTCCTCTCCGAGGCTCCAGGAGTTAAGACGCTGTTCTTGAACTCAGGAAACTTGAGCAGGTTGGGGCAGAAGCTGCCTGCAGCCTCTGCCTGCTCACCTGTGGCTTTCCCCAGCAGCACCTGCCTCCCCAGGCAGTCAGGCGCTTTGTGCTTGAGGCTAACTGCACTTAGAAGCCTGTAATTTACGAGGAGGGTATTTTATTGGTAGTTTCCTTGTTTGAGATGATTTATGTCTGTGGGCAAGGGGGAAACACCTCTTACATGTAGCCTTTATGGTTTGATTGTTTGTTGAAAAAAAATCACTTTCCCCTAATATTTCTTACATCCCAGATGATTCTGAAGTTTATACATGAACTCTCTCAATATATGAATATTTTAATAAGGAAATAAAAGTTACCATTCTTCCTTAAATTGTAAGGAAGCAAATTGTTCCAATACATTCTCCATGCAGGATGTGACAGTTACATGCCTTACAGGGGCTGGGGGGCATAATGTAATGCCTACTACAGAGAGCTAGAGCTTGCACGTCTAAATACCTGAACGTAAGTGGGAACTGGAGCTGTGGTTTCCGCCAAAGCTGAGTTAAGGATGATTTAGTAGAAGAGTCATAATAAAGAATGTGGCTTTGCTGTCTCTGCTTTGACAGTGTTCCTGGAGTTAGAAAGAAACCTTTAGGTCAGAATGGGCAGTACCTCCCCCCTTCCCCCAAGGTCCATCAGAACAATGCAAGTGTCTGTTCTGAACATCTCTCTGAATATTCTAATTTGAGACAGCAGGGGTCTATGAATAACCTGGTTACTACTCAACTAGTGTGTGTGTGCTGTGTGTGTTTTTGTTGTCATGAAAGTGCTTAACTCCTTTATTGCATTACTTAATTATAGTTCACCTATTTCATCAGCAGCCAAGCCCAGTTCCAAATGAGCTAGGTCAGTTTCTGTTTTCCCAGTCTGTTTAGATATTTCTCTGCCACTAGGAAAGTTCCTGCTTAAAGTTCTGTATTGTAACTCTCCATTCAGGTATATAGGCCCTATTTTACTCCAAAGCAAATAGAAAAAAAGACAAGGCCACCTATGTCTGAATTTGTGACCCTCCCCTAAGATAAGATTATGTAGAAATCTCAAACTTTGTCCTCAGAAGAGATATTTTAGATTTAAATGTTCTTTTATTGGTTTTGTGGAATTTATATCTATTTATGATTATGGGGAAAAGTTCCACTATCCATCCTCCATGTATGCAGTTTAAAGTTACCACATATACAGTCATTTCATTACTAAATAATTTTTGTAAATGTTTGAGATTAATACTTTTATTTTATGGAAGGGGAAACTGACCCAAGTTCCCAAATAAAGTGGGTAATAAGCTGAGAGAGGTCACATCTAGGATGACTAGCATTTTTAGTTTACTGAACATTAGGTACAAGCTTTGCAATATCCCCAAATAAGGAATGTTTTCTGAATAATCTGCAGTTTTACAGTTGATTTATCCTTTCTGATTTTGTGATTGTTCTGGAGAGAGGAAACTTTTATATCTTGATATCTGTGATATGTTTAGGGACTCTTGATCTGACATTAAACATTTTCATTCATATTCAAATGCGTTTTTGAGCATGCTTATGAGTGACGTCCCCTAGACAATTTGTTCTAACTTCACTATACAATGAGAAAATTTGCAGAGTAAATGTTCCCCCTGGAAAACTTGAGGGGCAGAATCTCAGTGGCACAACGGCTTGCCTTCTGTGGACCTGAGAGTTTACAATCTACAGTACCTGACCCTGCTCTAACCTGAGATGACACATCTGGGCAGAAAGCATGCTGACAGGCCTCTCCTGTCTGGATTTTGACCCAGGCACGACAAGCGCCTTCTGCATTGTCTTGCCGTGAGCAGCTTGGATAATTGAAGTGCCTGGTTCAGCATTGGAATCCAAATCCAGGAGGTGGGAAGAGAACTAGCAGTTACCAAATGCCTGCTGTGTGCCCACCTTGTTTTGTGTTTGTCACCTTTAAAATCACTGCATAAGGGTAGACATAGCAGTCCAGTTTTACAAATGCAGACACTAACCAACACTCAGTGAAACCAAATACAAAGAATAAGACACAGTAAATTGCAAGGTCACTCTTTAAGTATGTGCAAAAAGCCATGGGCTTCCACACTCAAGATGCAAAAGTTAAACACAGAAAACATGAGACTGTCTTGTCAACCTGGGCTAAATGGATGTTGAATTTTTACCTAGTATTCATATTTTTGATCAACATAGTTCTCAAATATGAGTTTCATTAGAAAGTGGTCATTGAAGTCAGCTGGCTGGGTCCTTTATTTCTCTTCTTTCCCAAGATGTATACTATATAAAGCAGTCAAGGAGATGATTACCTTATGTTTTTATTCTTTGTGTCTTTTTTATATAATTGTGAATTGAATATAGCATTGACAGCAGACCAAGCTGGATATATACTCCATTTCTATTAGCAGTGAGAAAACATACATATTTCCTTTAAATTTTTTTCGATATTCACATAATAATAGGAAAAAGTTAAATTTAAAAAGTTTTAAAGTTTTCTGTCCAGTTTTGTGAATCTCTCATTTCCTGACAAGAGATACAAATGTCAAGAAGTTCTGTCCGAGGAGATTGTAAATAAAGGGTGGCATCCTCATCTTCACTCTGAATATAGACTTATGCAAAGTGTCTGTTAATATGGCTGTGACTACTGCTAGAGACATTCCAGTGGAAGACAATGGGAAAGCTCCCCAAAGCTGTGATAGGCCAGGATCACAGGGAGGAGCAGCCTGACAGCCATCACCTTGGCATGGCAGTGCAATCCTGAGACATTTGGAAAAATGAGGTATGCAACAGACTCAGTGTCCTCTGGCGATGCAGTTTATATAAGACTGGGTGTCTAGTTACAGAGCAGATAAAAGTTCAATGGCATTCTAGGTTAAGGTAATGATTTAATTAACTAGTGTATTAATTCTAACACTCAAGATCATTTGATATTTGTCCAGAAAAATGCTAATGTGTAATCTCTTAGGTCAAAATTACAAATTATAAATGTGAGATATGAAAGTTAATGACACACAAGCATGTTTGTCAATACATACATACATTCATTTATTATATGTCAGAACTTTATGGTTTCTAATTTAAAGAAGTACCCCCAGCCCCATTGTACCTCACCTGTTCCTCTGGTACTGCTCTTGTCACACCACACTGTTAGTATGTAGCTACACAGGATTAATGGGAACATATTGGAAATAACAGGTTGTGTTAATATCAATGTTATTTGGGTGGATGGTTAGATTGAAGTTTATCCAGTTCTCACCACAGCATTTTTGTTTATTGGCTGTTCTTTAAATATGTACTTGAGACAGAAGACATTTTGAGATTGATCAAAAGCTTCTGAAAATCCAGTTGTTGGTTCTGATTAAGTCTAGTACAACTTTTTCATTGCCTCCACATTTCTTTCACTACAGTCTCTATTCACTGTTAGTATACCTACCAAGCTTCACGTACTCTGTATGTGTGTGGGAGAAAGGGAAAGGAAAGAGAGGGAAGGAAGAAGAGAGAGAAAGAGAGAAGGAGGTAGAGAAGGAAAGGAGATGAGGGAAGAGAGGGACGAGCAAGGAATAGAGGGAGATAGGAAGAGAGAAAGAAGACTGATGAATAGCTAGAGAAACAGAAGTAGTCTAATCCAAATTCTGTTTCCCCCTCCTCTGAACCTCACTCCCTTGTCTGTTTCCAGATATAAAGAATTTCAGTAGTAAGGAAATAAAATAAATATTTGGGCTAGAATTGGGCTCCGTATCTTGAGAGTCCAGTGCAGGAGTTTAAACTCTGACTCTGTAGACAGGGTTGTGGTGGGCTGTCTTCTGCACTGTAGGCGTTCAGCAGCAACCTAGGACTCCACTAGATGTCAGTTGCACCCCCTACTTGTTACAATATAAAACCTCTCCAGACATAGTCAAAAACCCTGGTTGACAAAATTGCAGATGTTTGAGAACCACTAGGCTAATGCTTTCTTCTTTTACTGCCACCCATAATTCACAGTTTGAATAACCAAGACAAATACAATTATTATTAATTGCAATCTGGGTACAAATGTAAAACCAATTCTAGTGTTTTAAAACTCATTTTTCACCTGGGTGGTGATGCATCCCTTTAATTCCAGCACCAGTGAGGCAGAGGCAGGTGAATCTCTGTGAGATCAAGGCCAGCCTGGTCTACAAACTGAATTCTAGACCAGCTGGGGCCTTCAGGAAACCCTACCTCAAAAGGACCAAAAAAAACCAAATCAGCTTTAGGGGTTCAGTGATAAAGTGTTTGTTTAGCATGAACGAAGTCCTGGGTTTGATGTCAGCACCATGAAAAATACCAACTTGGCTACTTGCATTGTTGGTTTAGCACCATTTGCACCCATCAAGTAATGATGACTCTTACTCATACTTGGGTCACCAGTACTTTTTTCATTGGACATCTGCCAACCCTGCTCCTCTCTTTATAATTGCACATTCACAATACTAAACTTTCTTTTGTCCCTCCAATTTATTTTTCTCTTTCCTTGACCATTTCAGTCTGCTCTCTACCAATGTTTCCCCAAATTTCTCTTAGCTTTCATTCCATGTTATTTTCTTTGGAATATGTGAGAGACTCCCATACATAGGATAATATCTCCTCCTATGACTTTCAAACAGCTTCATCTGCCCTGTTCTCATCAATCTGTACTCACAGCTGCCCACTGCCCCCCAACAGAGAGGCAGTACATGATCTTAGGACTCAAGTCCACTTGCTCATTCAGTCCTCCCTTCATGCCTTCACTCACAAATGCCACAAACCTGTTGGTCTGCCTACACTCCTCTCACATAAAGGTACCATAATCTTCGTATGCTCTGGTCAAACACCTACCATCTTTCACCATCTCTACTTTCTTCATCACTATCCTGGGTATGGACCTCTTTGAACCTTTCAAGGACGGGAACCATATCTCTTTCTTTCTCTTTTTTGTTCAGTGTTCAATAGATGTTTGTTGAACAAATATCATTTTCTATACGTAGTCAACTGAAAACAATCATTATAAGCTCCCCTCTTCATCTTCTAACTAAGCGCTTCTTGTGTATGTGCCCCTCACTGAAGTCAAGGTATCCAATGTGAACCAAATCTATGTCTATATCTGTATCTGTAGATCTATCTATCATCTATTTGTCTATCTGTCTATCTGTCTATCTATCTATCTGTATATATATATATAGTCACAAACTGTAATTTAAAGAAAGAGAATTCCTGAGCACCCTCCAACATGTGAGTTATATTATGTAGGTTCTCTGGATGAAAATAATTACCTTCAAGACTTCAATATGACCTTTTAATAACTAGATATGGTAGCACATACCTGTATTCCCAGGACTCAGTAGGCTGAGGCACGAGGTTTACAAGTTTGAGGCCAGCCTGAGCTACATAGGGAAAACTTGCCTTTGAAAAAGCAACAGCAACAACAAACAAAGGATGTTTAAATGACGTTATATGCAGTAATTTTCTTGAGTGCGCTATGTGTATGCATGTGCATGTGTGTATTTGTATGTTTGCATGTTGCATAGTCACTGATTAAAACTTTTTCCTTTCGAAAAGATTCATGTTTTGGCAACTAGCATCTTCACTGAAATCAAACTGGTTAGTATGCTAAAAATATCATGAACTATTCTAAGCTTCAATCATCAGTATGATCACACTGAAAGAGAATAAATGGGAAACTCCCAGAATCCAAATTTTTTATGCTTTATGAACCTTCTCTTTCAAAATAATGCTATAAGAGCAATTTAAATTTCTGATGGGACCTGTGAGAGCAGAAGTGAGAAGCAAGACGGAAGGAAGCGAAGGTAGAAAAGGCTGGCAAAGCCTCTCTCACGTTAGTATCTTGAGGAAAACATTCCAATAAAATTAAAATAATACTCTCGAGATAAATCTTTAACCTTTAAAGGACAGCGTGTCTAATCTTTAGAACGGTGGGTCATAAAACTCCCAGATACCCAGATTAATATGTATTTTACCCTTTATCCCAGGGTTCTTGCCTTTCGCTTCATTATGGAAACTCTTCTATTATGAATGGAACATGCCATGTTTCCAATAAAGCAAATGATTTTTCCTTTATATTTTAATTCTGGTATTCTTGACTCAAATAGCTTTAGTACTAAGTTGTATGATGACCAAAATATGTAAACACTTAAAAGTATACTTAGAAATTTCTATTGAAATTGTGGAATAAAATTCAATGCATAAAAGTCAAGAGGAAAAAACGGCATGTTAAATCTTTCCTTGTTAGCTAGCAAAGAAAATACCATAGCTGCCTTTTGAAATTCAAAATAGGAAATCCTTGTATGCTGGTATTATGTCAACTTCTTGTGTCATGCTGCTTTATCTCGACTAGTTATAGTTCTAGATTTAACTTTTCTTAATATTTTATTTATTTTTATTTTATGTCTATGTGTGTATTGCCTGCATGTAGGTAAGCGCACCTGTGTCATGCAATGCCTGCGGAGGACAGAAAAGGCTGTCAGATCCCCTGGAACTGGAGTTACAGACAGCTGTTAGCTGCCATGTGGACTCTGGGATTCGAAACCAGGTCTTCTGCAAGAACAGTCAGTGTTCTTAACTGCTGAGCCATCTCTCCAGCCATCTATATTTAACGTTTAATGGTGCTTAGATATAAGGTTAAAAATAAAAACTGTAGGAATAGAGTGATTGTTGGCAAAAGTCAAGCTTAGCTTTCAAATACAAACACACACATTCTCTGAGCTGTAGATTGTTACTGGAAAGTGCTGGCAGTAGTAGGTATGTTCACTCTCTGATTTGATAGATATTACAGTTATTTTAACCATGGTGAAGCAAGATGCTATCTCATTGTAAAATTAAAACAAAAAGACATCACAAAATGGGGACCGCATCTTCACTTCTTATAAGTGCACAGGATCTAGTAAGCCTACTGCATTACAGAGAAATTCTAAAAACCACACCATGGAAGAAGATGGGAAACTAAAAGTTCCAGACCATGTGAAACGTGGTGGCATGTGACCATAGAAAAGCAGGTTTTTGTCACCTGTTTGGACCAGGCAAATATTATGATTCATCATGAATCTGCTATTCTGGTCTAAATATTCTAAAAGATTTAATTGGGGAAAAAAGGTGTACACATCTCATTCATTAACATTGCTTTATTTTGGATAATTTTTATTTGCTAGATTGCTTTCCAGGGGAGCCATTTTATGCCCAAGGCTTGCAAATGATTTTGCTGACTTGGCTTGCTCTTTGAGTCATGACATTCCAGGTTCCTCTGTATTGGTCTCCTCCTAGATGAGCCCCTCAGTGTCATCATTAGGAAGCAAGGTCAAAAGAAATCGTGGGCAGTGAGGACATTTTCTTGTCTGGTATTCTACCTGATTGTTGGGCAAGCAGGTCCTAATGCTCCAGGGCCCACAGTAGTCAGGGCTATCCCCATTCCGGTGATGGTACTCAGCCTCTCCCACGCACACGCACGGTCCTCAGTGTTGCTTAAGGGTGTAGGCTGGGCCCTGACTCACAGGGAAGAGGTGAATTGCATCCTGTGAGTCAGTGGCTCCACTTCCTGCTGGCACATTTGAGATTTCACTGAAACACAACCTCCAACAGGTGAAGGGAGAGAGATGAAGAGGAAGCATCATATTTCTGAACCTATATGGAACCGTGATCCAAATGATAGTCTCTGAAGGAATTTTGGGTTTTGTTGTTCATAGTGAAGTAGAAATTCTAACTGCCAGTTTGCATGTAAATCATCTACCTATATTATTTTGCACAAACTTCATCTGGATCTTAGTGAGCAGCCTAAAACTAAAATCAGTTCTATTTTATGATACTATCCAAAATGTTTATCATAGTGAATTATTTATTAGCATGGATTCATTATAAAGGGCCAAATTTGCAATTGAACCATAGACTGTTATACAGAAAAACCATGAAAATCATGAACAAAGTTATGATTAAGGGGCTGTGTGGATATGGCATTAGTTCTTAACTGCTTCCCTGTATGACTTTAAAATGCAGAAAACTGCAATAAAGAATACTGGGCTGGGGTTGTAGCTCAATGGCAGAATGTTTGCTTACTATGCACCAGCTCTGTGTTCAATCCCCAGCACTGAATAAAATTTTCTAAAGAGTGACAGTATTGTAGATAACACGGTTCTTGGTAGGCGGGCTTTTCAATCTCTTGATCATCGTGCTTCCTCCTTTATTCAAGTTTCCAAGTTCTTGTGGCAGAGACACAGCTAGCGACCCTTGAGGACTCCTATTTTAGATCAGTTCAACTATGAATTGAGACAGATGATTTAGACCCAATTTTGCTGTTTCTTTGGCTCCATGTATCTATGATGGAGCTGCATCCACACATTTATATTAAGGGAGCACTTAAGGTTACAATTTCATCTGTAAAATACCTTGCTGGTGGATTAATGTAGCAGTCTCACAGAAACTGTCCTGAGCAATGGACTGTGTCCAAAGGAGCGTCACAGGTAAGGGAAGCCCAGTTTTCATGGAGGCACACCCTGAGCTAAACATTCTTTAATCAACAAAGATAAATATTTCACCTGTGGCCTAAGCAACTGGAACGAGGCTTATAACAGCAGAACTAACAACTTCTAAAAAACCTTAACAAGCAGCAAAGAAAACTAAAAAGTACCAATGCAAAACAATTGTCTGTATTCTACACCAATCAGAAGATGCCGTAGTAAGCACTTTGAAGCAGGAAACACTAATCTTGACATTAGCACTTTTTCCTTCCATGTATGACTTTTAAATAATGAATAATGGGCCTAGGCAGAAAAACTAGCTTCAGAGACATATTTTTGTTCGTATGTTTCCTGGCTGGCACTTTCCTTGAGAGAGGATTGTAATGTCTCCTTCAGTGCTTTCCTTGACTGAGGAAGAACTGAGGGTCAAGGATGGAAATAGGTATAATCAGAAGTCCAGTACTGAGGAGGCTATGTTGAAGAGTTTAATTCTTCAGTAAAGTGCATGGTAAAATCATATTGAGAAGTGGAACAAAATTAATGAATTAATTACAAAATTAATGTAGATAAGAATCTAGCTCCTCCTCCAAATCAAATACCCCACCCCCACACACCAGCTATATGGAAAATAATGTTCATCTCTGTTTAACTGTCAGTGAAATTTGGATATCAGTTTTTTTCTTTTGGTCATTGAAGAAAGATTATTTTTGGTCCCTAAAGGCAATGAGGGCAGCAATTATACTATATGAGAAACATGACTGGGAAGAGACATTCCTTTTTTAAGTTTTTAAATTTAATTTTATTATTTTTATCTTATGTGTATGAGTGTATTGTCTGCATGTATGTAAGTGCACCAATGTTTTGCAATGCCTGTGGAGGGAATCAGATCCCCTGGAACTGTAGTTATGGACAATTGTTAGCTGCCATATGGGTGCTGGGATTCAAACCTGGGTCTTCAGCAAGGGCAGTCAGTCTTCTTAACTACTGAGCCATCTCTCCAGCCCAGGAAAAGACATTTCTAAAGCTTTCAAGAAGATGGTGTTTTCAAACCATTGAGAGAAAATAAAACTGATGGCAGATAGAGTCTTAGTTGTCTTCTGTGGTCATTAGATATGTGATCTTGCATAGACATTTAATCTGTATGCGTGGCACTTGTTTGGGTTTAATACCAATCTTGAGCATGAACAGGATTATTGTGTTAAGTTTGAAACATGGTAATAGAAACAATGATGCTGCTGCTGATGTTGAAATGCAATTTGGTTTTTAGAATCTCCAAAATATGCAATTTGATTATCAAATATAAATTTCCTCTGATCAAGAAAAAACATCTTGTTTTACATGAATGTACTGATGCCTTCTAACAGCAAATTATAGAGATTTATAATCCTATCATATACCAGTAGAGGGCAGTACTCAGATATACTCAAGCTAGAGGCTAGAAGTTGAAAGTTTAGGGACATTTATGGGAATCTCTAGTATGTGAAGCATTTCAAGAAAAAAAAAAAGTTCCATTTCAGCCTCCTTCAACCTCTGTAAAGTAGAAAAACTGGTGACTTGGAACATGAATTATTGTTTCCTAAGTAACGTGGTTCAAGTTTTCTCACACAATTAACTTTCACCATACCTGTCGCTTCTCCGAGTTAAATACTCTGCTTTAATTATAGGTGCCTGAGTTTGTTCCATGTGATGTTCATTATACCCGAGTATTGTTGCCCATCTCCAAATTCTGTTATATAGCCCATTTATTATGTATCATTGGGAAAAGTCATTTAAACACTTGATGCTCAATTTTCCTCATATCTAACTGAGCTAATAGTATCTTCCTTAGAGAGTGCTAAGAACATGAAATGAGATACTTAGATGGACAGAGCCAGGCCTAGCATACTGTTCATGTTCAAGACTTGTCAACTGCCACTGTCACTACTACCACCAGCACTGATATGTATTATATAGTAGTTACTCATACCACCAGCACTGATATGTATTATATAATAGTTACTCAGATAGGCTAGAGAAAGGGATTGAAGTACAAAAACCCAAAGCTGAACTAGGAGATTCAAAATACTCTTGCATGAACAAGTGTGGAATTAAAAGACTCTTCTTATTATGTTTCCTGTACAATTCAGAAACAGCTTGAGTCATTCTGATGCCTATTTTCCAACATTTATCTTTTCGCTGAATGAAACAGTTGTTTCAAACTCACTGGGCCGACAGAGACTGGGTGCTAGGACTTGCAGGGCTTGGCGTGGTTCATCTGTTCCTTCTCATTTTAGATAAGATGTACAGCTGGCCCTCTGTATCCATGGCTTCAAAATATTTGAAAAAAAGTATCTGGACTGAACATGTGTGGACTTTTTAGTGACCTAAACAGCACAGTGTAACAAATATTTTTGTAGCACCTGTATTGTGTTCAGTTTTAGATGTAATCTATAGATGATTTAAAGTATACAGGAAGATGTACACAGGTTATATGCAAATCATAGGTTATATGAAAATCCTATGTCATTTATGAAAGGGACTTAAGCATCTGCAAATTTAATATCTACAGGGGATGCTGGAGCTGACCTCTCAGGAACAAGGAGGGACACTGATATTCACATTTTACTTATATTTTATTAACTTTATTTTCATGTGTAATGCAATGTAAAGACTAACTTAGGTGCTTAAATAATAAATTTATCTAGAGTTGTTTATTATTTAGTTGTTATCATAAGTAGAGTCTGATTTTTTTTTTTAGAAAAAACCTTCTGTGATGAAATCTATACCAATGCTAAGCTTAGGAAATCAAACTTTAAGATCAGATCTTTGAAAATATTACTGTGAGATATTTAAAGTAGACCAAATTTTTAACTATGGATATAACACCTAGGCTTTTACCCTTGGAGTAAAAGCTGAGTGTTCTTTTATTTTCAATTACATGACTTTTTCCATGAATTATCTTCTGTTCTGACTTTGATGAACTAACTGCTTAAAAGAACTCTATATAGTTATTAAACATTTTAAAAATTAAAAATAAAAATAAACATGCCACCAAAAAAGTAAAAAAAAATTGTAAATAAAAAAGAAATCTATATACATTGAAAATATGTAAAAATCTAATGAGAGTTGTTTTCCTTGAAACATTATATATTTGATTTTCCTCCATAACAGGTTTCCTTCTTCTGCAAGCAGTTCATAGCACAACTGTGATCCCATCATGCATCCCAGGAGAGTCTGAGGACAACTGCACAGCTTTAGGTAAGCCTAAGGCAAAGTTAGCATCAAGGCTTCATTTCTAAGTAAAATCCAAGTGTAAACACGTGGATGTCTGGAAACACTAGAGGTCTGGAAAAATTACATGAAGGGGTAACAGATGGGAAAGGGATGCGACATCTAGTCGTAGACAGTATCTATTTAAAATAGTCATAGACATATCTGTTTTAGAAAGATAGAGAAGGAAAATCATATTTTAGTATAAAACCATTATCAGAGGACATTAGAAGGACTGGATCCAGGAAGAACTTCACACCCAGTAGATTTTCTCTTTATATATGTGTGCCTACAAGAGGAATAAATCTGCTCCTTTCCAGTCACGGTCCTCAGGAAACGATTATATTTAATGCCTACCAAGCATCATGCTAAGGTGTAGAGATACAAAGAAAAGTGACATAGTTTTTCCCCACAAGAACAACAGACTCTAGACATGGTGCAAGAGAGAGTTTTCCTCAGTCTTAGCTGGATACAGGAGTCAAGGAGTAGTTCCAGAAATCTCCTCCTTCCTTGTCCATCACCATTAGGTGGGCGGTAAGTCTCCCTCTGCCATTGCTTTTCTTTTTTTTTTTTTTTTGGTTGTTTGGGCAGGAAAGAGTATGGCAACCAAGACACTTTCTTTGAATAAGTTTCTTAACACTTTAGTGAAATACTCTCAAGAACATTTTTATGTGAAACACTATTTCTTTTGTTGTTGGTGGTGGTTTTTGTTTTTTGTTTTGTCTTTGCTTCTGAGACAGGGTCTCATGAGCTCCATGCTGGTCTTGAGCTCATATGTAGCTGAGGATGACTTTGAACTCCTAATCTTCCTGCATCTACCTTGAGAGTGCTAGTATTATAGGCATGCAGCATCACATCCAGTTTACGTAGTGCTAGGGATCAAACCCAGGGCTTTGTACATGCTATAGAATCACTTTACCAACGGAGTTACATATCTACCCTTTACCAACGGAGTTACATATCTACCCCAAAACACCATTTCAAAATAAAACTCTTGCTTTCATTGTGTTTGCTTAACAGGTATTCCTAACTCAAAATTTGTCTGGTTTACATGCATGTCTTCATGCAAGAGTTGTTGGGAGATTGGTTTCTTTGATAATAACCTCAAAAAATTGGGAACATACCCCCAATCAAGGCTTATTATAGAATTAAGCTCTCCTGAAGTAATGAATGGCTTCAACTTGTAATTCATTGAATTTTTTAGAAGTAATGAATTTCAGAATTGCTTTGACACTTGAAAAGAAGTTATATAAGTTTTACTTGGAGAAGGGAATGATACCGAGAGTGGAGGATGATGAGTGTGTGTGTGTTGGGGTGATGCTGACTTTTCTACATGTGAAGGGTATCTTTTGAAAGTTAAATCCTCAGGCATTATTTTGTTTAGTCTGCTGGATATACTACTTCAAGTTCAGGTGTTTGTTTATTGGTTCACAAAGTGTAATAAATAGAGTAACTCTGGACTTCTGACACATCTTCTCTACTGTTTGACATCTGACCTGTTCACTGAAGTTGCTTAGTAGTTACTATTATAAAATAGTAATGCCCTCAGAGACCAAGAACACAATGTAATGCAATAAACTCTCTATTCCCTTCCAGTTCAGAAAGAAGACAATCCACGTGTGGCTCAAGTGTCAATAACAAAGTGCAGCTCTGACATGAATGGCTACTGCTTGCACGGACAGTGCATCTTTCTGGTGGACATGAGTGAAAATTACTGCAGGTAAAATGAATGAGCAGCTGTGTTGATGTGTGTATTTCCCTCATTTTATATGTAGTTACTGTGTATTTCCATGGGCTGCTGAAATGTAGTTTATAATTACTATTTAAAAGGGGTTTTTTTGAAGTCAGGGAACAAATAGAATATTTCAATCTGCCCAGATAATTTGAGGTGCACAGTAGAGAGGGCCTTAGGTGTCCCCTCTCACCATAATAGCAGTTTTCTCTATCAGCTATTGATGTAAGGATTGATTCTTTGATTTGAACAAAAACTGTGTCATATCTACGGAACTTACAAAGCACCAGTAGGTTGACCAGTAGCTTGGCAGCCAAATCAAACTGTAATTTTATTACTGTAGTTTAGCCTGGGAGCTCTGTGGAGCCATTTTGTTGGTTCAACTCTCAGTTCAATCTTTTTATTAATTTTTATTATATTTAGCAGATCTTGCTGATTTCTTACATTACATTGTGGATTTAGTTCTTACAAAACCAGCTCATAACTATGACTTTATTTCCAAATAATTGATTTCTTCCTGCATTTTTTCAGATGTGAAGTGGGCTACACTGGTGTCCGATGTGAACACTTCTTCTTAACTGTCCACCAACCCTTGAGCAGGGAATATGTCGCTTTGACTGTGGTTCTTATCCTCCTGTTCCTTGTAGTAGTCGTCGGTTCCATATACTATTTCTGCAGATGGTAAGCCAGTCATTTTTATTCTCTGCTAACCAAAGAATGAAAGGAATGCAGTAGAATTTCCACTGTGATGTTTACAAAGATGCTTTGCTGTGCAACATCTGAGTTTCATTAGATTATTTTTACTTACTGTTTGTTTGATATTATAAAAATTGAACAGGGAATATCTGTTTCTTCCTTTATAAAATACAGGCAGAAATTCTTATCCTAGCACAATTAAAATACTTACCCTACAGTAATATTATCACAAGTTGATAACTGAGAAGAAATATAACTAAAGACTGTCAGGGTTTTTTTAGTTAGAAATGGACTGTGGAAACAGTATGATAGTGAGCAGTAGTTACCATGAAAATGTTTCCACTTTAACCTTCTCATTTTGAACTTGGTATGAATGGTTCAGTGATTATTTTTCCTGAGACATATTATCTACAATTCAAAGTATCCAGCCAATAATAATGCCTTTCTAATTAGCTATCACAAAACTGAGTATTATTGAAAGAAATGGATAGGAGAGATGATAGAGAGAGAAAAGAATTGTTCCCCTGTCAATTCAGTTTTATGAAGTCCTTTCACTTGTGTTACTTGTTTAACTATGTCCATTTCTTATCAAATTTGATTGCCCCCCTTCCCCTCTCCTTTACACTGTCTGACTTATACCTCATCAGTCTTGGCCTTCTGCTAATGTGCTGTTGGAGTCTATACTTATGTCTGTTTTGTTAACAGAACTATGTATTTATTACCATTAATTACAGTGCTAACTGTTTCATTTCTGACTATTTCCAGGTACAAAAATCGAAAAAGTAAAAAATCAAAGAAGGAATATGAGAGAGTGACCTCAGGAGACCCAGTGTTGCCACAAGTCTGAACATCACCATCAAATTATGGGCAGAGATACGTAGCAGGCGTGGCCAATGTTAATATTTCTGTATTATTAATAATATTTATGTCAGGTCATGTGATAGGTCAATAACTATATATTTTTACTGCACTTGGAAAGTGTTTTATTTTTGACAGATTATTTGCTGTTATATGTAAAAATATTTAATATCAAAAGAAAATTGATATTTTTGTAAGAATTTCCTGAGTGAAATGCTTTATTGAAAGCTTCCAAGCTTATAACCCTCCACACAGTGCTTAAGAGTGAGCAAGGCCCAGTTTGTTGCTCAGGAGGTGTCAACAAGTCACAGATTTCTGTGTGCCTAAATATATGATCAAATCAATTTTATAAATAATTTATTTTCTACTTCTCAGATCAGTGATAATTGATTTGATCATATCATGGCTTGGTACAGTAGTTGGCATCACTGTTTTTTGTATTAAAACAAAAATGTATTGGGACTTGGGAGAGGCAAATACAGGTCATATGATTTACATTGTACATTTGAACCACTAGTCCTGGAAAGGATGCCTCTTCACCCCAATTTCAGCTGGCGAGGTATGGATGTGCCTGGTAGGGAAAATGAAATTCCCTGTGCCCATCCACCCAACCAGTAGGTATTCCATTTTTGTAGTGTACATGGTTTGTATGAGCTAATTGTTGAGTATCAATCAAAAAATCCACACTTGAAGACAAATTTGTACACCACTTTAGACTATTTATTTTATAGGGAATTTACTGAAGAATTGTAGCATTAAATCAGAGTCTAAAATTGGACTAATCATAATTTTAAAATGTAATAAGACAATAGTCATATTGTCTAATGTGGAAATGTAGTTATTTTATATTTAAAAGAAGATTTTGTGTTTTTATTTTTGTTGTTTTGTTATTGTTGTGGTTTGGGAGCCAGAGTCTCTTTAGCCCAGACTGGTCACAAACTCATGGCAATTCTGTTACCGCAGCCTCCTAAGCGGTGGGATTATAGGTATGCATCATCATACCCAGCTTTGAGAGAGTTTTACTTAGAAACACTTCAACTGATAACTTATTTGAAATTTTAAAGTTATATATTTAAGTGTATATCCTAACACTGGAAGTAAGAAAAAAAATTCAGAAAAATCAATTGCAGTGTTTTTGTTTTCCAAAGAAACTTTCAAAATTTAGACTTAACCACACATTCTCATGGAAGCGAAGATGAAACAAGGGCCCTTTCCCTGTCGCTTGTTTGTCTTTTTGGAGAGGCAGGTTTCTGCTCCACTCTGAGCCTGCAGATCTCAATGAGTCAATGAGAGTACTTCGGGCAGTTACATCAGGAGTCACACTGGCACACCTTCGCCTTGCCTGGAAGGCTGCCTCACCTAATGCTCAACCTTGGGGTTGAGTCTCTAGAACACATACCAGGTCAGGGAGGATCTATTTTTCCACCTTTTTTTCCTGGCACCTGCTAGGGCAACAAAGAGATCATAAGTTGCCGCTGACATCTGGGATGCCAGGGCCAGAACTTGCTGCCATGTGGAACCACTCACTGGACACCCTAGAAGCTTCACATGACTCCTATCCAGCAGTCTTGACCTCACTCTTGAGGAAACAATACATAAAACAAATAATACGTTGCATATTCTCATACAAATGCTGTGCTCCATCCATCACAGAATTATAGCCATTCGTTTCTATATTAACCAACATATAAAATCTTTAAAAAGGCAAAAGAAAATAAAATTCAATGAGAACTAAAATTATATTTCTTTGCCATTTAATTTAGCTGAAGTCAAATGTGCCATGTAAGAACACATTCTCAATCCTATACATACCTCTTGACACCAACTGGCTTTGAAGGAAACAGGCCTGTTTTCTGTGACCTTGGCTTCTTCAAACAAAATATTTTGGCTCATTGAGAACTCAGCTACAATCCATTCACTTAATTTACACAAGTCTTATTGTAAGATTTTTAAAATTGGCACAATATTGTACTGTAAGCATCTCTGCTCATATAACCTAACCTGTTTTGGATAACATATATACATATATAACATATATATATATATATGTTTTTAAAAAGAACCCTTGAAGGAGTTAATATTTATTTATAATTTTTGTCTCATTACTAGGGATTAAACACAGGGTCTTGCACACACTGAGCAAACATTCTACCATTGAGCAATACCCATAGCCCCATAAATACATACTGAATAATGAAAAAATGTGACCCAGATTACAGTATAAAAGGGTTGCTATTCAGTTCAGTACATAAAGATTTCCCATTTTTATCCCCCCACGTACTTGCACATACACACACACACACACACACACACACACACACACACACACACCGACAATGCTATAAACATCCTGTATTTAGATCCAAACCAATTGCAAATGAAAAGTTGCAGAACTTATGGTGTGCCACCAAGGCCACTCAATAACTCTGAACACACTCTCTAAGCAAGGACTTTAATGAGTTCTATACTCAATACTAAACACTTTAAAATTGAGACTTTGCACAATATAAAGTGTCTACTCCACTCAATAGCTCTCTTGCTCTTATATATTTTTCACTTCATCTCTCTGGAAAAACTGAACGTCTAACTCTGTCTCATCTCAAATTTTCTTTTTCAGTCCTTGGGAAGAGGGTTAACTAAACTCAGTTATCAACAGATATCAATTATGCAGCAGATACATGACCTTCTGTAGTGTTTGATTTCTGTCTCACTCAGTAATACATTCTTTAAAACTGTTTATCTGACCGAGTTTACCAGTTTTGCTTCAATTTCTAGTGCATGGAATTTAAAGTTTGGTTTGCTGTCCAATATTTTCCAACTTTTCTACTATTATGGGAGAACAAGGAGTATAAACAGCATTTCTGGGGTACATTTTCAAGTTTTCACTGAAGAATAATTACATCTAAAACATCTCTGTTATTCACATCTGATGATGTTAAATGTGATGCAGCATATTTTTCTATTTGCCTTTTTTGCACTCTGTAATTGCACTTTGTAAGTCTGAAGAGCCATTTTAATATGCAGTTTCCATTAAAGATGCTATGGAGCATAAACTTGTATTGCATTCAGCTTAAAGTAACTTATTTGACTATGAATTTTATCAGAGTACTGAATTGTATCAATTTGTTTGCATTCAATATCAGCTTTGATAATTGTGTACCTTAAGATAGTGAAGGAGACTATAATTTATGAGTTATTGTCAGTTTTTATTTATTTTTGTTGGGAATTGGCAAAAATACAATTGAGAAATAAAAGTGCAAATTCATACAAGCTGTGAAGTCTCTTCTCTTTTTTGTTTTCACTATTTTGCTTCCTAGTACATTAGAGAGCAGATCAGCAATGGCGGAAATATAATCTGACAGTGTGATGACACAATGCTCTTCGTTTGGAAAAGCATTCCATATTTTTATCATATTGGGTAACCTACTGTAGTGAAGATGTTTTAAAAATAAAAGGAGTCACAATAATTATGAAATTCTAGGTGTTACCATTTTGTAAAAGAATATGTTAAAGTTTATTTTAATATGCCTTATAAGAAGTGGCATTTGAAGAGCTACATCAGGCAGAATTATATCTCTTGATTCCTCAGCATGTGATGTGAGGCTTGACTCACTTGACTCTTCAGAGCAGAATGCACTGGTCACTTCAAACCCTTTTCCTTGTGTGCTTCCCCAACAACCTGCACAGCACCTTTTGGTTTTGGTTTTGTAGAACTAGAGATCAAACCATAGGCCTCAGGAGCTAACTATAAATTTGACCACTAAGCCACACCCCCACCCATTCTATAGTTTTATCCACTTCTTAACTCCCTGATCCTTTGTTAGCCTGAGGATAGAGGCGGAGTCGCAGGTAGGACATTTTTATGGTAGCTGGTGACACTGCATAGCTGTCCTGAAAAACTAAGTGCCCTGGCACTGGAGCCACTGTAGTTCTGACCATACCAGAGGCAACAGAACATAGTAAAGCTTTAGTCTCAAAACTGTTTCAGAGTTTTCTTGGGAGAAACAGGAATTCTTGTAAATTAGAGTTCTTGGGATCTCGCAAAACCATTGGACAGACTTAGTTCAAAATCTAAGAACCTAGCAAAGGAAAAAAATCTAAAAATTCTTTTTCTTTCTTGACTCCAAGGATACCACCTTCAACTGATTTTCTGCCTGCTACCTGCTTGGCTGTCTCTAAGCCAGTCGTTCTGAGTATCTCATCTCCCCTGTGGACCTGTAAGCACCCAAGTGCCCGAGAGCTCAACCTTGGAAATTTTCTCTTTATATAACCACTCCCTACTTTACTGCCTATGGCTTCCTGTCTTTGAGTGCCATTACAGAGTGACTGTTCTCAGCCTAGATTCTTTCCCTGAGTTCCAGCTATCTATTCTCAACTACCAACCTAATAGCCCCATTTCCACAGTCACAAGATATTCAGTGGTAATGTGTTCAATAACTGACATTCTACTTAAACATCATTGTTTTTTTCTTCCTTTTTTGAGACAGGAACTCACTCTGTACCCCAAGCTGACCTTGAATGCACAATCCTACCTTATTCTCCCAAATGCTTGGTTAAAAAAGTATTTCTTGGGCTGGAGAGATGGCTCAGTAATTAAGATAATTGACTGCTCTTGCAGAGGACCAGGGTTCGATTCCCAGCACCCACATGGCAGCTAACAACCATCTGTAACTCCAGATCCAGAGGAATCATATACCCTCTACTGACCTTCAGGGGCATTACACGACATGGGCGCACTTACATGCAGGCAGTACACTCATATACATAAAAAATATAATAGATAAAACATTAAAAAAAAATACTTCTTTTCTGAGGGCCAGCAAGATGTCTCAGTGTGTAAAGGCGTTTGTCAACAAGCCTAATGACCCAGGTTCCATCAGGTGAGAACTGACTTCAGAAAGTTGACCTCTGACCTCCACATGTATGCCACGAGATCCACACCTATGCACACACAGACACACATACATGCATACAATAAATAAATGTAATAACATATTCCTTTTATATAGTTTACATCTCATTTATTTTCTGAGAATTTCATACACACATACAACATATTTTGATCAATCTACCTCTTAGTCTTTCCCCTCAGCTCCTCCCTATCCCTACATCTCTGTCTTCAAGTACTCTTTTTGTTGTTGTTGTTTTTGGTTAAAATTTATTTATTTTTGAGTGTGTGTTTTGCCTGCATGTATGTAAGTACACCCAGGCCACATCCATGAAGAAAAGTAACACTCTTTTTCCCCAGGAGCCATCAATTTCCCATAGCTCCTAAACTGGCTTCATGAGCCCCTCTTCCAGGCTGGAATGTTGACTGCCTTGGTCTTGTGCAGGTCTTGTGCATGCAGCCACAGTCACTGAGAGTTCATGTATGTAATGGATCTGTCATGACTGGAGAACACTGTTTAGCAACAGTCTTCTACACCTTTTGGCTTTTAGGTTTTCTTCTACCTCTTCTTCCAGTATGATCCCTGAACCATGGAAAGCGGGGTGTGTGACATAGGTGTCCCATTTAGGGCTGAGCACTCTATACAGAGTCTCATATTATCTTCAGTTTGACAAATTGTAGTCTCTGTTTTAAGTACTATCTACTGAAAAAAATAAAAGCTTCACTGATAAAGGGTCACACAGATCATCTTAACTGTACCAGAGGGTATGTATTTGATAATAGTTAAGAAGTTAGATTGAATATATTCAACATCATACTGAAAAGATAAACTTCACGTGAACAGACAGTAGAGAATCATCTTGATCAGTTCGTGATCAGAAATGATTCTATTAATAAATGTGGCAGAGCATTTTGAAGAACTCACTTCCAAAGTGATCCATTCTGAATGTTACTTTCCATAATAGAAGGGGCTTGTAGAATTCTGGATTAGGGGGATGAAGAGATGGTTCCATTGCTAAAGCACTTGCCAAACGTGTAAAGACGTGAGCTAAGACGTCCAGCACCCATGTAAAAAGCCAAGCATGGGGGCTATATACCTATAACCCTGGTGCTGGGGAGGCAGAGACAGGAGGATCCCTGAGTCCTCTGGCCAGCCAGTCTTAATGAATTGGTCAGCTCCAGGTTCACTGAGAGATCTGAGTCAAAAAATAAGATGTAAAGCAATAGAGGAAAACATCTGATATTGACAACTGTCCTCCATATGCTGAAACACACAAATGTACATGCACACACACACATGCACACACACACGCACACACACACATACATATATAACACACACAACTATTCTGGACTAAGTAGGTATAATCTAACACACTGAGTATCTGAAAATGAGGTGTTATTCCAGCTGTGGTCAGAAGGGTGTGATCTGAGAACTTGACCCAGAGTTCTGGTGAGAGGTGGACACAAACCAAGAACTACTGTGGCCAATAGGAGTTTTAAAAAGCAAGGAACCAGATTATCTTCTAGAGTCTCCAGAAGAGGATTCAGCCCAGGTAATATCTTGATTTGTTTCTCTTTTCTTTCTTTCTTTTCTTTTTTTTTCTTTTCTTTTCTTTTAACTTAGTGCAAAGACCTTGATTTAACCAAAAGGGGCTATGTAAGACTTCTGATCTACAGAACTATAAGTAATAGATTCCATTGTTTAAAGTCATGGAATCAATTCATGGTAAGTTGTTGCAACTAATAGAAATATAACACAATTGCTGTTTGGGGAAGGCTGACAGAAATTGCACTACCTGGGAGAAAGAGAAAGACAGACAGCCATCAATGAAGTATTGCAATGGACTGCGTGAAAACTGAGCAAAACTTAGATTCAGGTACTATTGGAGGGAATAAGGAGTAAAGAGGGCATTTTTGTGAGCAGCACAGAAGGAAAATCAAGTATTTAGAGTGACTGGATATGGAAATGAGGAAAGACAAAGTTCAGTAGAATTCACCTTAGGAAAGAAGGAAATTAATCTAATTTAAATATGTTGAAACAAAGGTAGCAAGAGGGCATATGTGTAGAAAAAGCACGCTTGATGTATTTGGCAATACCTCAAAATTATATACTGTATTATGATTTCACAAACCACTTTTACATCTACTAACTCCTTGTTTACATGCACACATTGAGATGACAGATAGAGATTAATAATTATTACCTACATGAGAATTTGGGCTGGGGTTGTAGCACTCACTTAGCCTTGGGTTCAGTGTCCAGCACCAGAAAAAACAAAACATAAAAAGGGACTATAGTCTCTAGAAAGGCTATGACATGCAAAGTTGTGAAATCATCCACTATCTCAGGATCCTGAGTCTTCGTCTCAATTCAGAGTTTGGGGTTTTAGATACATCACAGGATTACACTGTTGAGCGAAGTTGTCAAGGTAGGAACCTAATCAGAGGGACTATAGCTAAAGCCAGAGAAGCACTTCCCAGAAATGAAGGTAGAGGAAAAATACAAAACAAAGCAAGCTAATAAACAAGTGAGTCTAAAGAAAAGTCCTCAAGAAATTGATAAAAAGAACAGAAAAAAGAAGAGCCTGAAAAAAAAGAAATGTTTATTTCATTACTTCATTCAGGTAACCAAACACTGAGATTTTATTACGTCTTGCTATACATCTTTTTTCTTTTTTTAAGCTTTAAGAATTATTTTTTTAAATATATTTATTTATTTTTTAATTTTATGTGTATGAGTGTATTGACTGCATGTATGTAAGTGCATCCATCATGTGATGCAATGTCCTCAGAGGTCAGAAGAGAATGTCAGATCCCCTGGAACTGGAGTTATGGACAGTTGTTAACTGCCATGCGAGTGTTGGGAATTGAATGCAAGTTCTCTGCAAGAGTAGCCAGTGCTCTTAACCACTAAGCCAACTCTCCAGCCCCTTATTTTATGTGAATGAGTGTTTTGTCTGCACGTATGTAAGTGCATCTGTGTCATGCAATGCCCACAGAGGCCAGAAGAAGATGTCAGAGCCTCTGACACTAGATTTACAGGTGGTTGTTAGCTGCCAAGTGGGTGCTGGGAACTGAACCTGGGTCCTCTTCAAGAGCAGCCAGCGCTCTTAACTGCTGAACCATCTCTCCAGCCTCTCCTTTTTAGTTTTTTTGAGACAAAGTCTCCCTGTAGGCCCAGCTGGCCTGGAACTCACTATGTATACCAGACTGGCCTTGATCTCACAGAGATCCTGCCTCTGACTCCAGAATGTTGGGATTAAAGGAATATGCCATCACATCCAGCTTACTATATATCTTAAGAATATGCCATACAGATGAAACCTGGAATTTATTTTCTAGTGAGAGAACAGAGGTAATAAACACTCATAATAATAATCACAGTAAATACCTATACGGAGTTTGCTAGTCATTGTTCAGCATTGAAAATATAACTTGTTAATCCTTTGAATAGTCTTATAAGCATGTGATTACTTCCATAAGCTCTGTTTTCAGATGTGGAAGTGGAAACACAGTTACCTGCCAAGGCTTTCCTGGATAGTAATGAATAAGGTAGTAACACAGCATGCTATAACTTGGGGCTGGTTTAACTCTGCTGGTCAGAGAAGTATCTCCATAGAGATAATGCATGAACATAGACACAGAGAAATGAGACAAACGTGGCCATACTAACACATAGAGTCACAAGACTACTGGACCAGTAAAAGCACTAATGTGTAAGTAAGATCCATGGCACAGAGCCTGCTCTATAGTCAGCAGCAAGAGAGTCAATGGTAAAGCTAAGAGCAGAAAATTCAGCTGTGTGTAGTGGCACATGCCCTTAATCCCAGCACTCCAGAGACAGAAGAAAGCGGATTTCTGTGAGTTCAAGACCAGTCTGGTCTACATAGTGAGTTCAAGGCCGGCTGGGGCTACAGGAAAACCCTGTCTTGAAAAGACCAAATAAATAAATAATAAATAAGTAATAAATAAATAAATAAATAAATGAGTAGAAAATTTAGAGGATATAAGCTGTGGTAAATGCTCTGCTCTTTATTAAGAACGCAACTTGAAACCATCAAAGGGTTACAGATAGGATGGTAATAAAATTTATACTTCAAAAAGACTAGTCTACCTTCTTTGTGAAAAAGACAAAATGGAGCAAGACCAAAACATGATAAATCAGATGGGGCAATTCAATCACTTCCTAAGTTTTAACAAGGCTAGGACAAAGACAATAGCAGTGGATAGTGATGGAAGTAACGAAAAGCATTGAATCTGAGGGATACGTAGCACATATATTAAATCAATAGGATTTACTGATGGTCATAGCCATGGAGACAACTAAGAAAAGATGAACTGGAACTTGTGAGAATGAAAAAAATTTCATGATTTGTAGCAACAGTCACTCAATTACAAAAGAAACTAGGGCAGGACTAGAAAGAGAAAAAATGTCATTGACCTGACTTCTCTTGCTCTGTGGTTGAAAGAGTATTTCTACTGGAAGATGAGGAGATCGGGTTGGAGGCCTAATTACTCTAGATCATGAAAGCTAGTAACGTCTGGGGTCAGAAAAGTGCCTATTCAGAATCAGTTGTGAAAGAGGAGAACAACTGACAAGCCCTCAGCAGTTCTGGGGTTGATTACACAGCTCTGTCTTTTACCAGGCCTGCTGATGTTCTCTTTGGTTTTCAGTAAAATTGACATCAGTGAAGAGATCAAAACTGTTGACGAAAATAAGTTCGGGAAATATCCATTGGATTTATCTTCTAGTCATCATCAGTGCTCATGTCACAGATATCTAAGAGCAGAGTCTTTCCCTGAGTTTCAGGAAGGGGACCTGTGTGTGTGAGTCATGCTTACATAAGATGCAGTCTAGATTACAGTGGGAGAATCTGGCTGTAGGAATATAAATAAGCCCCTTATCAGTGGGTAGGGCCTCTTTATACATGGGTTGGGCAATGGAACAGAAAGCTGAGGAATAGACACACATGTTGAAACTTCACTCCCCGCCAGAGTCCATGAAGGCTCCTGAGTCTATTGGTAGGTAGTGCCATATACTTTAGACCATCAAGAGGAAGTTTCGAATGAATGGACATAAATCTTAGCTGACGGTTCTGTTCTTGATATGAGACTACAAAACCTAATAACCAAATGCTAGTTTGCAATACTGTTTCTGTTTCTTTAATTTGTGCCATCAAACACTCCCTGGCAGGCCTACACCCTCCACTGCAGTATTCGTAGCTCAATGTGTGTTTCTTCTTGGTAAAAGAATTTAGTCTTTATAACAAATATAATAATTGATAATCATTGCTTATTAGAACCAATCTAGGTTATGGCAAGTCCCAAACTAAGACTGTAGCAGGGCACAAACAGTTTCTGGACCAAGCCCCACATTAACCTGAAATTGGGGTCCTAAAATAATCTGTCAGAAACTAACCTTAGAAATTAAATTATAAAGGAGAGAACTGAATGACTGAAATCTTTGACATGGAGAAAAAGCAGAATGTTTTTGCTGCAGATACTAATCAAACCTATTGCATTATTTTTGCTACAATGTGCAGCATTTGGGTTCAGACTTGACATACTTTCATAGGAAAACAATCCCAGGGGCCACATCCCTCTATAACACTCACACATAAAGGTAGAGGTAGGGTAGAAGGACTTTTCCAAGGGAAAAATTGGGGGGGGGGCACACTAAACATTACTTACCAACATCATCAGCAGAATTCTATGTCAATTGCAGAGCAGTATTTCATAAAAACCTACTGCTGGTTAAGTACATCCTTGACGATATTCCCTAGATTATAAAAACTTGTTTATTTTATAATTACTTGTTTTAGAGTTTCAGTATTTTTACAAAAGATTGCCAAGTAAAATTAAGTTTAAAGGTTGCCTTTTTCCCCTGCATCTTTAAATTACTATTATTAACTTTTAATTTACAGTTTTGCACTCTTGTACATGTGGCCATGGATATGCTTGCATGAACACTTCACAGAAATGAGTCATACTGGGAGCTGGAGAGATGGCTCAGCAGTTAAGAGCACTGACTACTCTTGAAGAGGACTCAGGTTTGATTCCCAGCACCCACACACGACTACGAACCGAACTTAACTCTAGTTCCAGGGCAATCCAAAGCCCTCTTCTGACCTCTCCAGCATTGCAGGACATGGGTGCACTCACATACATGAAGGCAATATACTCAAACAAATAAAATAAAAATAATAAATAAAATATTAAAAAAAGAAATGAGTCATGCTATATGCACTATGCTGCATTTTGTTTTTATTGTTCTACAGTGGCTCTTCATATGTCATTAAATATTACTTCATAGCATTTTAGTGACATTTACTATTAAACAAGCCTATATTATGGGGTGCACAAGTTGTTTCCAGTTCTCTATAATTGTGTGTAAAATTTGATTAATTCCCTTACAGAAAAATCTCTATGATATTTCCTTAGAATAAATGCCTCAAAGTAAAATTACTAGACAACATCGAGGAATGAATGAAATCTTGTTTTTGATATAATTCTTGGAAATTCTTTTAAAATTCTAGATGACAAAAGTTATAAACTCCATGTCAGTACCAACAAGAGACACTGCAAATGATCTGTGATTTACTCTGTAAGCCTTTTACTTCTCTTTCATCATGCCTCATTCTCTTTATTTCTGAAGAACCGGAGACAAGATTTAGATATTGTTACCCTATGATTGTTTATTTCTTAAAAATCTAACTATAGTTAAGATCAAAATCAGATGTTTATTCCACATTAAAATATCATTAATTGTTCTGAAAATGTTCTTTATGATTTTTTTTTTCTTTTGTAGAATTCAGTCCTTAACTGGGTATGTACAACAGGGGTAGAATGCTTGCCTAGTAAGTGCAAAGCTCTTGGTTCAATCCCCAGCATTACACACACACACACACACACACACACACACACACACATACACACTTTTGAATCCTGGATCACAGGTTGCATTCAACTGCCAAATCTTTTTAATTTCCTTTAATCCGGATAATTAATCAGCCTTGCTTTTCAGGTTTTGGTCTTGTTATTTGTGAAGATTACAGTTTTTGTCTAACTTATCCCATGTTTTGGGGCTTCTCTGAGGTTGGTTTACAGTTATCTTCCTTTGCAAGGAATATGCAGACCTTAATAGCACATCTACATGTGTATTATATTAGAAACCACAAAATATCAATTTATCCCAATGTTGTGATACTAGCTTTGATTGCTTAGTTAAGGAGATAATCAGCTGGATTTCTCTACTGGAAACTTACTACTTTTTCTCTTTGCAATTGGCTAACTTTTGGGGACAAATTTTTAGACAGGAATATTCTTCCTTATTGACATGTCACCCTATGGTTTTATTATTCAACAATGATTTTTTAATTATTTATTTAATAACCACATACTTAGAAGAAGCATTTCATGACATCAGCATTGACATATTCAATAACAATTTTCTGAGCTAGGCTGCATCTCTTACAAAATTGGCTGTACATTTTTAGGTTTACAGTTGAATTATTACAGTTATACAATATTGTACTCAGTATAAACCCTATAAGACATAAAATTAAATGAGGTTTTCACCTTTAAAAAAGATCTCCATTTCATTATAAAAATACAGAGTTTCATGCAGAAAACTTCTTTTTTAATGTAATTGACATTAAGATGTTTGCACAGGCGCTTCCAATCTCTATATATCAGATTATTACTAGTCACAGTCGCTTTCTTTCTGAGCTCCTTGGCATCTGAGCATGGATATAAAGTCATCAGGTAGATTTCAATGGTAATGTTTTTCACACCTACTAATTATTAAGGAGCAAATTTTTATGCTTTGACAAATTATTATTTTTAATCATTTTTTTAATTTTTAATAACTACATGAATAGAAGAAGCATTTCACTACAGCTTTAACATATTCAATAACACACTCCAGAGCAAGAGTACATCTCTTTCACAAGTGGGTGCAAGTTTCTAGGTTCACAGTAGAGGTAATACAGT
>NW_008347125.1:1276845-1292119 GCF_000622305.1 Nannospalax galili
AGAAGATATCTCCTATCTGGCATTGTTGCTTGTTATGTAGCCTTTAGCTACACATGTGGACTCTTAAGAAATTATATTGATCCCTTTAATCTTTGGTTATACTTTCCTTTTGGGTGTTTAAGGCCGTACAGTTGGTCCAGATAAACGGATTTATTTTTACTCTTAAGGTCGTTTGAGAATCTTTTCCTCAGGGGTCACATGGGCTTGGGAGGAGCCCCTGGCTCCCTTCTTTTACATGTTCCGCCTATGTGAAGATAAGTCAAATGTCCTGTTCAACCATGGTTGTCTTTGCTTGGAAGCATGGAGGAAATGATTCCTCTGTGTTGACCCTCCTCTTTGTAGACTGGACACTGGATCAAATCCATCTGGCAGGGTCTCCTCGGCCTACTTGATAAAGAGGACAGGTGACCCACCACCATTATAGGACATTTTGAGAGATGCTTATAGTCCCCTGAAACTATTTGACTTAGGAGGGCAAGGAGCAAAAAGTGTCCTTTATGTCCCTCTGACCAAATTATTATGGACCTCAAAGTAAGTCTGTTAAACACCCAAGAAAGTTAGTTCCACCGGTCTGGTGTTTTTAATTACTGTGTGTTTTTTAGATAAATCTTGGGCAAAGACCAGTTGTTCTCAGATAAACCTTACCTAGACATATATTTCTTGATCGGCTATGTATAATTTGTCAGTAAGTTGTTAGAGTAATATGGTTCTCTCTGGTTTTCAAAACTAGCTAGGCATTGTTTATCTTTCACATTGTCTCACCCCTCCATCATGGTTTTCCCACTTAAGGTGCCCCCATTTCCCCTCTTTCTACCTTAATAATACCCTTCTCCTATGGTTCTACCCCTCTTGAGCTCCTTCTTTCCCTTTATTCCCTAGGTTCCTTGTATACCCTTCCCTCCCCCTCCCTTAAACTAACCCAATTTTTATCCATATCTCCCTTATTAAGCCCTTTTTCCTACTGTTCTTCTTTTTCAGGTTCTTTCTTTTCCTTTACCTTGCTGTTTCCTTTCCATTATCCTGGTTCCTGTAGTTATGTATGGTTGCATACTTATTTATCCACATACTTATTTATCCATAGGATCCACATATGAAGGAGAATATATGTTGATTTTCTTTAAGTAACACAGACTCAGAAAAAAAATCAACATATATTCTTTCTGATTTTTTAATGTAGGCACTTAGAGCTATAAACTTCCCTCTAAGGATTGCTTCCAAGGTATCCCAGAGGTTTTGTTGTGTTGTATTGTCCTTTTCATTTAGTTCCAGGAATACTTTTATTTCTTTTTTCTTAACTTCTTCTTTGACCCATTCATCATTCAGGAGTGTGTTGTTCAATCTCCATATGTTCACATGGTTACTGGGGTTTCTTCTGGTGTTGATTTTAAGCTTTATTACATTGTGGTCTGATAGAATGCATGGAATTATTTCAATCTTTTTGTATTTGTTGAAGTTTGTTTTGTGCCCCAGTATATGGTCGATTTTAGAGAATGTTCCATGGGGCACTGAATAGAAAGTATATTCTTTGGTGCACTAGGGTGGAATATTCGGTAGATGTCTGTTAGGCCCATTTGATGTATGGTATTGTTTAATTCAGATGTCTCGCTGTTATTTCTCTGTCTTGTTGACTTATCTAATGGAGACAATGGGGTATTGAAGTCCCCCACTATTAATGAGTTGGGATTAATCTGGTTCTTAAAGTCCTATAGTACTGATTTTTTGAAGTTGGGTGCACCAGAGTTTGTTGACTATATGTTCATGATTTTTCAATTGTTCCTTGATCAGAATGAACTGGCCTTCTTTATCTCTTCTGATTAGTCTTAGTTTAAAGTATATTTTGTAAGATATTAGAATTGCAACGCCTGCTTTTTTCTTAGTATCATTCGCTTGGTATATTTCTTTCCTGTCCTTTCACTTTAAGGTAGTAGCCTGTCCTTGATAGTGAGATAAGTTTCTTACAGACAACAAAAAGATGGGTTTTGTTTCTTAATCCATTCAGCTAGTGTGTGTCTTTTGACTGGGGAGTTCAGTCCATTGATATTTAATGTTATTAGTGAAAGATATATATTGAATCCTGTCATTTTTATTTCTGCTCACATTCTTGGTGTAACTGTGCATTTCCATAGTTATACCTCCATTAAGTTTCTTTTCATAACCCTTTGGGTATAGTTGTTCCTTTCTTCAGCTCTTTGTTTTGCTTCAAGAACTCTCTGAAGGACTAGCTTTTGTGGACATTTTTTCTTTCAGTCTATTTATGTCATGGAAGATTTTTCTTTCCCCTTCGACTATAATAGACATTTTGGCTGGGTAAAGTAATCTGGATTGGCATTTGTGGTCATTTAGAGCTGAGAATACTTTGATCCAGCCTCTTATGGCTTTCATAGGTTGCACTGAAATGTCAGCTGTAATCCTGATGGGTTTTCCTTTATATGAGACTTGTTTTTCTTTTGCAGCTTTCAGTATTTTCTCTTTGTTCTTTATGTTTAGTGTTTTTACTATGATGTGCTGTGGAGAGTTTCTTTTCTGGTCCTGTCTATTTGGTGTTCTATATGCTTCTTGTATTTGTATAGGCATGTCTTCTTTAATTTGGGGAAATTTTCTTCTACAGTCCTGTTGAAGATCTGGTCCATGCCATTATCCTGAGATTCCACTCCTTCCTGTATGCCTGCAATTCATAAGTTTGGTCTTTTTATGGTGTCACACAATTCCTGCATATTCAATTCTTTTGTTTTCTTAAATTTTTCATAATCTTTGCTTGAGTGGTCTAACTCATCCATTTTATCTTCCACTCTTGATATTATGTTTTGCATTTTATTCATCCTATTGGTGAGGCTTTCTCCTGTCATTTCTAATTGGTTTACTGTTTCATTTCCTTCTTCATTTCAGTCTGAGCATTCTTCAATATTTGTAACTTTTCTGAATTCATTCAGAAGTTTATCCCTATCTTCTTTCAGTTCTTTGATTTATTTCTTTGTGTGTTTTTTAAATGCACTGAATTCTTTTATCTTGTCTATAATTATTCTTTTGAGTTTTATGTCCTGTGTCATCTCTTGGGGATTTTCATATAGAGGACTGATGGTACTTGGTGGGGATATATTATTTTGATTTTTCATGTTACTGTTTTTTCTCTATCTTTGACATGTGGGTTTCTTTTGTAGATTCTGGTTCTTGTGTGGGACTCAAGCCATCCTTTGTTGAGTTTAGGTCTGCTTCATTTTGTAAACTTTATGTGCCTTTGTGGTTTGTGAGCATGAAACGCTGGTTGGTCCAGGCTTCAGGGTATCTCTGTTGATTTTATATTGGAGTGGCCAAATTGCTTTCATCTTGCTTTGCCGGAGTTCCCAAAGAGGCCCAAGTTGGATAAGGATCAGATGCTCTTAGGCTTTCCAGTAAGGTCCCTCCAGCAAAGATGCTGGCCTCAGGAATTTGAGGGCTGGGCTGGGCTGGGAGCAGGTTCCATGGAGGATGCTGGCCCTCAGGGATGCAAAGGGAGGTGGGGATGAGAAGAGGTGGATGGCTCCTGGGGACTACAGGGAGGAATTAGGTTGGTCTGGATGCAAAGGATCAGGAAGAAGTGGGGATTCTGGGCTTAGTTCAGTCCATGGGTCTGGGGTGTCACGACAAGAGATGTGCCAGTGCCCCTGCTAGGAGGGGAAATGGGTTAGGGGAGATGGGAGGGTGAATGAGACTGGGGGAGTCAAGGCACAGTAGGCCACAGTAGCCTAACTTACCCAGGAAAGCTGCTGGCTCCAGGAAGCTGCAAAGTCTTCCTTAAAGAGAGGTCTGATTGGGTTGTGTTTCCTGCTGCTGCAAAAACTTGTGTGATTCTATTGCTGAGGGAGAAAAAAAAATTGTGCAAGGGTGTCATGGAAGGAAAGAAGTAGATAAAGAGAGAGGACAAGATAAATACATGAAAATAAAATTAATATTGACTACCTCTGAGTTGTAATAATGTGAATTTTGTAAATATTTATGTGTTTTAAAAATTTCCACAATAAGTGTGGAACTTTCACAGCCAGAAAAATTGGCTAAAGATGTACTATGGAAATTAGTGTGAAAAGGATCTATCCACCTCTTATCTTAAATAAATAATTTTGAAAGCCTTAATTTGGGACTGGAAAGATGGTTCAGCAGTTAAGAGCACTGACTGCTCTTGCAGAGTACCCAGGTTCAATTCCCAACACCCACATGGCTAACAACCATCAGTAGCTCCAGTTCCAGGGGCTCTAACACCCTCTTCTGACATCCATGGGCATTGCATGACACAGTGCACTTACACACATGCAGGCAATATGCTTATGAAGTCAAAATAAAACCGATAAAAAATATTAAAAAATAAAAACTGTAATTTGACCCATGCTGCACAGAAACTCCCAGATTCCACTGTTACTTGATGAAGAGCAATAAACAAGGGGCAGAGAAATTTGAAGTTTAATAAATAGCTCCCTAATATCTCATAAAAACTTTTCAGCACTGTTTTAGAATGAAAAAGCTGATTTTTAAAGTCAAAATTAAGAGTTTAGAGAGATGACTGAATGGTTAAGAGCATTGCCTCGTTTTGCAGAGGAGCCAGGTTTGAATCCCAGCACCCACATTAATACATATAAAATACAAATAAATAAATATTTAAAGTCAAAATAAGTAATACATTTTGGGAGTTTATTCCACTCTCCCAAAGAGTAGTATACCACATCACAATCTCCTCAGACATGTTGGCAAAATCATTTGGAAGAAGTTTGATTTTATTTTAAAAGTAAATTTTCAAAAATATAAAAAGGAAAAAACTTTATGTTCTCAACACCTAAAGACAGTGGCTACCACAGGTTCTGGCACTACTGTTTTGAAGTTGTTGATTTTTTTGAGACAAGACCTGTCTATGTAACCCAAAATGGCCTTGAATTTGATGTCCTGACTCATCCTTCCTAGTACTGAGATCACAGGCATGAGCTACAACATGTGCCTTATTTGGGGCATTATTTTATATGCAGATTTTCTGTATGTAACTTTCTACAGTTGAAATGGCTTCCATATAATTTTGAGAGTGGATTTAGTTTCTCATTATGTTACTGAACACTTTATTTTTAAATTTGTCTACTAGACTGAATATATATGGGTTCTTTTTAGACAAATATGGCCAACATAATGGTCAAATATAGGGTATATTTTTAAAAGAAGATACAATTTGGAATGTTATAGTTTTAAATTTTTCTTTAAAAATGGAGATTACAGTCAGATATGGTTGTGTATGCCTGTAATTCCATCACTCAAGGGGTTGAGGAAGGAGGATTATAAATTGAGACAATCCAGGGCTACAAAGCAAGAACTTATCTCCCTCTAAAGGAAAAAAGAGAGAAAATAAAAGAAAGAAATATAAAGAAACAACAACAACCCAGTGAAAAGGGTCTACTGCAATAATTATAATAGTTGGATATTTTTAAAAAATATGTATCTTCTATATCTGGAATCCTGTCATTACAAACCCAGTGTTCCACAAATGTTACCAGTTTTGAAAGATGGTGAAATAATTACATCAATATCAAGGAAGACTGACCCAGAAGCATCTTCATGTATGAACAGATTAGGTTTAATACGCATGTTCTAAGTGCCTTTGCTTTTAAGTCAAAGTGAGCTTGCAGGTTTTTTAAGTACACCGAAATGTGAATTTATTCTTCACATTGCTCCACACCTGACATAACTGTGTCTTTCTGTGAATAAATAATCTGAAAAGCATCATTTCCTAAACATTGATCCCTACAGACATTTGGCTGGAGTCTGTGACATCCTCCCCCATCCTCCCTGTTGGCTCCTAGCCCGGCTCTGGGTACTCTATCTACACATCCATTCTCTTTGATGTTGCTTAGCATCCAACAGTCCTTGAATCTATGACTCATCTATGACTGGCCAGAAAAGTTTCATCAGCCATACTTTCAAACTTGTGTCAACTTTAAATTCCGTAAGAAATTTCAGTTTATTTCTTGAATTCACTGATAAACATTCAAGTTTGGTATTTATCTTAATCTAGAATCTGAAATTGTTCCACTTTTGTCTATTACTTTCTCTGCCTTTAATTACTGTGGATAATATATAAGGATTATTATGCATATGTTAAATGAATCACTTTTCCTGTGTTCTTAACACTACTCTAAAATAAAGCAGAATACCCAATAAACAAGTGCAAGAGGACAGGGGTGAAGGCTCACAATGCCTACTGCTACCTGTAGGTATTAGCAGGCAGAGTTAACTTGATTTAACATTATACTATTCCTTTGCATATATAGAGTATGTTTAAGATTTCAAGACCAAATCTTGAGTGGCATTGCTTCTATAATGCAGAATAATTATATAGGTACCTACATATATATGTTTATCAGATTCTGCTTATATGATATAACTCACAGGTGCTACAAAAAGTCTTCCTTATTACAAATTTTTGCTATTGAACCTTAAATTGTTCTTCCCAATATTCTCATTAATTCTTTGAATTAAGACACTGGTTCTGTTTTAAGGACTCATGGCGTAGAGGAAAGAGAACTCATTAATACATTAGCACCTTGTACTACCTTAGTATACATTTGTGTATCATATTATCAGAGAGGTTGCCCCATCAGGAGAGGGGTTTTCATGAGAGGAGAGAGTGAAGGAAAAGTGAAGATCATGGAAAACTATCAAAGACAATAGTCCTTGCTAGGAAGCTATAGCATACATCACGGGACTAAGGGGGCACCGGAGGGTTTGAAGTCCTGAGTGGCAGCAACACATAGTGAATAGGGCATTGCATGGAAACATCGCAGGTATCAGCATACAGCCTTTGCCTTTTTTCACAAGTGTTTCCAAGTATCAGAAAATTCCACAACTCATGCTGTGGAATTTAAAAGGCAATCTAGCCATAGAAATCTTTGCTCTCTATATTTATCCATCTAGAAACTCATGATGGCTTTCTAAAAAATAGCATAAGCAAAGATTGATTGAATTAATTGTTTGCTTGCTTGCCTTTGTAAAATTATTTATTTAATAACCACATAATTAGAAGAAGCCTTTCATTACACCAGCATTGACATATTCAATACCAACTTGCTTTTTTAAAAGTCAGTTATCAAAATAAATCCATTAAAAATAGACAAAGTTCACATGAAAATCTAAATCTATTACTGCCTGATTAAAGTTCACAGGACTAAAAAAATTGAGTACAACATCAGTGAAACTGAATAATATAAGCTACTACTAAGACTATTAATAGATGAATGGGTAGAGGCCAAATGTTTTGAGGCTAAATTCACTTACAATATTGTTAAGTAAGTACCAATGATCTGTCAATGTCCCCCAATGAATGTCCAGTGTTCCTGGTGGACTTGGACAAAGCCATGTGTCTTAGCCCCAGAGAACACTCAGTATAGTGCATTTCTGGTGAAAGGCTTGTTACAGGGTTTGGGCTTAAGAGAGAGTTTAATGAAGAAAGACATTGATCTGGATGGGGTACCATCAGAAACCATGGACAAGTCAACAACTGAGCATGAAAAATGTTTAAGTTACTTGTATTAGCAGGCAGAGGAAGACATTTGGCAACTTTTGTGATGGTGTTGCACTCCTGTCTTTGTATTTACACATTTGGGAAGTGGCTTTGCTTTTTCCATTTTTATCCTGATCATGAGTGGCCTCCTCTCTCCCCTCTTGATTTTTCTGAATATCATTTATATTTGGTAGGGCATACCTGGGCCTAGCTGTCAGCTACAAGGGTCTTTTACTTTTATATTAATTATAATATAAAATCACGCATTTTTACATTCAATACATTCAATAGATATATGGGTTTCAAGGTGCACATGATGTCACCTGAGAGGTGAAAATAGATTAGAAAACAAGATAGCCAGGTGCAGCTCAGGTAGCAATAAGAAGATCAAGTGTCATAGTGGCCAAGCCTAACTCCTGTATTTATCAATTACTGTTTCTCAGGGTTAGCTATTCAATGGGACTCATTCTCAGTTAACCCTCTCATACACGGGAATAATGATAATCCCTCAGGAAATCATGACTGATATTAAACAAGTGTTAGTTAAAAGCATCAATATCAGTAGAGAAGACAGCTATAAAGAAATCATGAAGATATTAAATGCTATAAGAGGAATTACAGAGTACTGAGGTGGTATAGACTAGAGAGACCTAAACAACTCTAGGGGAATCAGGGAAGACTTCCTGAGGAAGAAATGTTTGAATGGAGCCTTGATATATTTTAGCTAAGTGGAGCAGTGGCAAGACAGGTTTCCTGTTCAGATAGAAAAGGGAATTTGAGAAAGAGCCTGACATGGAAGAGAATAGTGATGATTTGGCATTCTGGAAGAATTCCACCAGAGTCTATGTTAGGAGAGTGAAAGGTGAGAGATCAGATTCAGTGGAGCCAGATTAAGCAGAAATTTATGGCCATATTAAGGATTTGGGACTGTGTGTTACATACAGTAGTACACCAGTAACAAGAACAGTTCTCCTTGCCTGACATCCTTTACAGGGGCTACTGCTCAGCGACTGCAGGAGGGACTTGATTTCATCTCCTCATCATCCCCCTTGACTCTCTCACAGACTCCAGATGAAGATGAAAGATGAAAGGGCAGGATTGTTAGCTGTGTCAATTAGCAAGATCCTAATTTGTGCTCAGTGCTGGTGGGGCTGGGTGTCAGAGGTAGGAAGGATGTGGGAGTGGACAAATTGAGAGATATGTATAAGAAAGTTTGCTTGTCAGTGTCCTACATATAGATTGCTTTCCAAATTGTACAGCAATTGAGCTGGTATTCCAGATTGTAATCAACTAGAGGATACATAAGAACATTGGACAATGGATCAGAAAATGGAAAAATGGTATTCATCCAATGAAAATCTTCACAGCCACAAAAACTCATTCATCTGGAACTAATCTTTAAAAAAAATCTACAAAATAAACTATCCCCAGCTACATGTGATTCATTTGAATAGAAATGACATTGTTTGAAGGCATAGGAACTTTTTCTATGAAGTGATCTAAATAAAATGAGAGAAAATGAGTGATTCTTTTCTCCCTAAACACCAGAATTCCAGCTCATACCACTCAGTTACTGGTCTTGTACACATCTAAGTTTTTGTCCTAACTGAAAAAAAAATCACACGATCTTTCTCAAATGATAATATCAGAGGCAGGAGAGATGGCAAGATGTCTGAGTGGTTAAGAGAACTGGCTGCTCTTGCAGAGGATTCAGGGTTCAGGTCTCAGCGCCCACACTGTGGCTAACAACCATCCATAATTCCAGTTCCAGGGGACCTCTTCTGGTCTCTGTGAACATTGCACACATATGGTACACTTACATACATGCAGGCAAAACATTCGTATACATAAAATAAAAATAAGATAATTTTTTTAAAATGCTACTGTTTAAAATTTTGAAACCAAAGTTTATAATTTCACCTTTGATGGAAGGGAGCAGATTCTTCAATACTGTTTTGTAAGTGGCTGATAGAAATCCATCAGAATTCGAGCATTCAGGAGGCAGAGGCAGGCAGAGCTCTGTGAGATTGAGGCCAGCTTGGTCTACGTAGCAAGTCCCAAACCAGCAGGGGCTACAGGGAGACCCTGTCTTTAAAAAAAAATGAAAAAAAAAGAATGAAAGAAAGAAAAAAATGCAACAGAAGAATTTATTTATGTTTAAAATTCTGAGAAACTAATGGTTCCAGGAATTTCCATATTATTTCAGGGATTGCACATTAGAAGTATTTACAAACAATTGATGTTTGAAATAACACAATGCTTTGTTTAAACCATATGAGATGCACATGAGGTAAATACATTTCCTTCCCAGATGGTGGCTTGTATAGCTGGTTACATTGTGTCGAAATCATACATACTTGCACGCTATCCTTGCCTGAGCTTTTTCCACAGAGGAGGAGTGACTAAGAGTGACCACAAAGCTTATGAGGTCAAGAATTCCAGAACAGTCTTCTTGTACACTTAGGCCCAATACGTCAGAAGTTCTGGATTCCAAACTTTTTCTGATTATTTTCATAAACATCCACAACTGGGGAAAAACTACTTAATCACAGTCATCTTATCACTAAAATGCCACAAGATGACTAGGAAACAATAGCCAGTGACAAAAATAGGTAAGTCTTTTTGCCACATCTTTCCCATAATTGCAAATAATTTTTGTTATTCCTTAACTTTGTATACACATCAATCTTGACAGCACCTTGTTTGAATTTAAAAGATTTAATCAGAATCTGTTGGGGGTAAAACTCAGGGTTTAGAAGCTGCTTGTGGTGTTTATATGAAAAGAGCTGAAAACAATAACCTCAACCACAGAGTTACTTAATGAAGTTTATAAAACAGGCATACTGAAAGTCTACTCCCAGAGACCTTTGTAATGATCTGGAGGGTGGCCTGTGTGTGAGAATTTCTAAAAACTCTGTAGTTCATTCTCTGTGTAACCAGAGAGAAAAGATGACCTCACAGATTTCTTGCATCTTCTACTTAAGAATCTATAAGTAGAAGGAACCCAGAGGATCTGTTCCTTGCATTTACTTAGCATACACTGTCTTTCAGTGTTTTCCACAGCTTTGTATTATAATGAGTAATAATACTGCAATATTTGAAAAACAGTACTTCTCTAATGTTTTGTTATATCTACTAGTGATTTAAAAAATTTTTTAAATTTATTTTTTTTGTATGTGTACAAGTGTTTTGCCTGTATCTATGTAAGAGCATTCATCTATATGCAATGCCCATGGAAGCCAGAAGAAGATGTTGGATTCCCTGGAACTGGAGTTACAGAGAGCTGTTAGCCACCATGTGGGTGCTGGAACTGAATCCCGAATCTTCCACAAATGCAGTCAGTACTCTTAACTGTTGAGCCTTTCCAGTCTCTCTAATAGTGATTTTTTTAACTCTCCTCTAATAAAATACAAGTTCCTTAAGGTGATTTTGTATCTTACGTATCTTTGTATTCCACAGACGTGTTCAATAAGTGCTTTAAGCAGAGAAACGTCCAATCAATCCCTCTTGAATCATTCAATCTGCTTCAATAAATTTTACTGAGCAGCTATTCCATGCCTGATCTGGCCTTACCATTGCAAGCACAAGGAACTTGTTTTCAAGGAGCTTACATTCCAGGAAATGAATTAGACATTCAGATCTCAGCTCCAGCATGACTCTGCATCCCACATCTGCACAGATGTGTCTCAGCAGAGCTCCTTGTCTGGGTCAAGTCAAAAGATACAGGAGAACTTGTGCCTCTTCCTTGGTGAATGGGCAATCAAGAACCAGCCTGTCTGGGGTTGTTGCAATCCTGATATCAACTTAAATGAACAACTTCTGATTCTTTTGCACTTCCTCATATGAGGAGTTCAAAAGACACAATCAAAGGAATGTATTAGCAATAACAACAGAAACCTGAAATCTTGGCAGATGATGCAAATGCCTTGGGTTATCCTATAAATCTTTGATTTCCCCATTAGAAGTGTACATGGACTGTCTATTTGTACCATTGCTTTGCACTTTCAGTATTTAATTTGGATATATGTATCCAGATGGTCTCTCCATATGAAAAGTTTAAAGACTGATTAAAATAAAATGATACATGTGCATGTATAATGATCTTTCATTGACATCTTTAATAATTTTTAAAATATTTTATTCCTTTTACTTTATGTGTGTGAATGCAATGCCTGCATGTATGTAAGTGCACCCATGTCAGGCAATTCCCATGGAGGTCAGAAGACGGCATGGGATTCCCTGGAACTGGAATTGCAGATGGTTATTAGCTGCCATGTAGGTGCTGCAAACTAAACCAGCATCCTCTGCAAGAGCAGCTGGTGCTCTTAAATGCTGAGCTACCTTCTTTAACAGAATAAGGATGGCCTTCCTTTGGGTTATAAGAGATGCTGTGAATTTCAGTTCTCCCCCCTCCTAAAATGCTCTGGTGTCTTACCTTATGTCATCTTTTAAAACAAAGACCAAATGAGTCTTCACAACAATTTCAGAGAAAATAGGGGTCATAAGAGGCTGAAGGGGATGATGCTATGGTCTGAAGACAGGAGATCTGAGACTTGGCCTCACTGCCCTTCTGATTACAAGACTGCCCTTAGAAAGGGGAGAGGAATAAAGAACAGCCATCAGTTCCACAGCCTTACTCAGGTCACATCCTGATTGACTGGTGCCTAAAGGGCAGGGTAGATTCAGTGAGCGTTAATCAAGAAAAAAATTGCTCATAGCCACCAAATTTCTACTTTGGATTTTAGAATGCAAGTTTACTGCATTTTGTGATTGGACATCCTTTAGGAATACTAACAAGCACAGTGGGACAATGGCAGAGATACTTTGTACTTCATGTGGAACCAAGATACCATTCCCTGTAGCCAGGTGTTTAAAGAATGAGCATTATGTTGAGACCCAGTGTGTGAGAGAGAAAGTCATTCTGAATTTTGAGTCCAAATATAAAAGCCATTTATAAGAATGGAAAAAAATTAATCTGCTTTCAAATTCAACTTCCAGATAAAGTTATTTATCATAATAATTATAAATATTTTAAAAGGCACCTTGAAAAGAATTCAACATGGCAAATCACCCAGCTAAATTCCTAAGGTCAGAATATCTCAGAGTCTGATCTAAAATTAATGTTTTGCTTGTTAATATTCTTTGCTGTTTCCATAAATGCTAATCTTAGGTTTTATGTTTCTCAGAAACAGTCCACATCATTCAATCCCTTATTGCCCTTTCGAATGAGGTAATAAAAAGTGATGATCACTAGGGAAGAAAAAAATCCTTACATATTGAAATAGCTGACCTATATTAGGTATCACTTTCCTTTTCTAAGGCAGAACAGGATGGTGATCTAGCAGCTACTTTTAAAGATTGGAAACTAACAGGATACAATCATCTGGGGATGCAAACAGAGGAATGCAGTTACTACCATGTTCAGATGAAGATACTGATTGACATTTGATATAAAGGCAAAGCAGATGTTACTGAAAGCACAACTCTTCCATCCTGCCTGCATTACTATTTGAAGGTAGGGATACGGTTCTATCAGAGAGTAGTGACTCATTAACCAGAAGAATTTATCAAGTAGCACTTCTGAAATTTTCCAGCACAAAGATACTTATCATTTATTATTGTAGCGTCAAAATAATTAAACATCGTTAACAATTATTTTAAATACTAAGCATATTTTTATATGCTAAAACTTGAATTTAATATTTACACAAGTCATATGTGGCATGTGTTAATTAGCCATAACATTATTCCCTGGGAATAGCAGGTATCAGATTTCTCAAAAGTCACATCTATTTAAAGAGGTCTCTCTTTTTTTAAATTATTTATTTAATAATCACATACTTAGAAGAAGCATTTCATTACATCAGCATTGACATATTCAATAACAACTATATAACAAAAAACTATATAACTAATAACTATATAACATATTCAATAACTCTATAACAACTATATAACCAATAACTATATAACATATTGAATAACCCTATAAGACATAAAATTAAATGAGGTTTTCACCTTTAAAAAAGATCTCCATTTCATTATTAAAATAGAGTTTTATGCAGAAAACTTCAATTTTAATGCAATTGACATTAAAGATGTTTGCACATGCATTTCTAATCTCTATATATCAGATTATTACTAGTCTCAGTTGCTTACTTTCTGAGCTCCTTGGTATCTGAGCTTCTTGGTATCTGAGCATGGATATAAAGTCATCAGGTAGATTTCGATGATAATGTTTTTCACATCTACTGATTATTAAGGAGCAAATTTTTATGCTTTGAAGAATTATTATTTTTAATCCTTATACTTTTTTAATTTTTAATAACTACATGATTAGAAGCTTTTCTCTACAGCTTTAGTAGTTATATACTATTGAACTCAGTATAAGCCCTGTAAGACAAAAAATTGGATGAGTTTTTAACCTTTGAAAGAAGATCTCCATTTCATTTTAGAATATATTGTTCCTTGCAGACAGCCTCATTGTTTTTGCTACTAACAATGAGATGCTGGCACTTGCATCTCTAATCTGTATGTATCTGATTATTACTAGTCATAATCAGTTGCACTTGGATCCTACACACCTGTGTATGTCTATAAAGTCATAGGGCAGATTTCAATGGTATTGTTTATCACCTCTACTAATTAGCATGACGTAAATTTCCATACTTCCTCATCAAATATAAGACATTTTTAAAAATTTGTTGATTTTTTTTTTGTGTGTGTGTATATCACACAGAATATCCCAAACCATCTTATTCAACTGTATACCCACTTCCCATATGGCACCCTTCAATAGCCTCCCCTCCCCCCACTAGAGCCCTTATACTCTGATATCCCTGCTACTGCCCACTGTGTTGTTGGCACCCCCAGCTGTTCCCCACTATTTGTCCTTCTGGTGAATCTAGTCAGCCTATCTAGAGGTCTTTGTTTTAGGAAGCTCAGCTGTTCCTCATCTAGCAGAAATCGGTTGTCAAAATTCCTTTAGATAAGATTGGGGTCTGCGGTTCATTTTCCCAGTTCTATGCTAGTTTACTATCTGGGAGTCCCTTTGGCCACACTGACCAACAACTCAAAGGAAGGTATCTCCTATCTGGCATTGTTGCAACTGATTTATTTTCACTCTTAAGGTCGTTTGAGGATCTGTTCCTCAGGGCAGGGGTCACATGGGCTTGGGAGGAGCCCCTGGCTCCTTTCTTTTACCTGTTCCGCCTATGTGAAGATTAGTCAAAGGTCCTACTCAACCATGGTTGGCTTTGCTTGGAAGCATGGAGGAAATGATTGCTCTGTGTTGACCCTCCTCTTTGTAGACTGGACACTGGTTCAAGTCCATCTAGTGGGGTCTCCTTGGCCTCCTTGATAAAGAGAACAGGTGACACACCACCATTATAGGACCTTTTGAGAGATGCTCATAGTCCACAAAAACTGTTCTACCTAGGAGGGCAAGGAGCCAAAAGGGTCCTTTATGTTCCGCTGACCAAGTTATAATAGGCCTCAAAGTATGTTGTTAAACACCAAAGAAGGTTAGTTCCACCAGTTTCGTACTTTTAATTACTGTGTGTCATGTAGATAAATCTTGGGCAAAGACCAGTGTTCTCAAATAAACCTTACCTAGACATATACTTCTTGATCTACTATGTATAATTTGTCAGCAGGTTGTAGGAATAATATCGTTCCTTCTGTTTTTTTTTTAAACTAGCTAGGCATTATTTTCCTCCAGCATTGTCTCACCCCTCCATCGTGGTTTCCCCATTTAAGGTGCTTCCA
>NW_008347125.1:1292134-1294723 GCF_000622305.1 Nannospalax galili
TTTCCCTCCTTTCTCACTTAATAATACCCTTCTCCTATTGTCCTACCTCTCTTGAGCTCCTTCTTTCCCCTTATCCCTTAGGTTCCTTGTAAACCCTTCCCTCTGCCTCCCTTACACTAACCCAATTTCTGTCCATATCTCCCTTATTAAGGCCTGTTTCCTACTGTTCTTCTCTTCCAGGTTCTTTCTTTTCCTTTACCTCCCTGTTTCCTTTCCATTATCTTGGTTCTTGTAGTTATGTCTGGTTACATACTCATTTATCATAGTCTGGTTCTAGGAATCATTATGAGGGAGAACATATGTCAAATTTTTCTGAGTCTGTGTTACTTCACTTAGTATAACAGTTTCTAGTTCCATTTACCTGAAAATTTCATGATTTCATCTTTCTTTACTGCTGAGTAAAACTCCATCATATAAATGAACCACATTTTCATTATCCACTCATCAATTGAAGAACACTTAGGTTGCTTCCATCTCTTAACTATTGTGCAAAGAGAAGCACAAGCATGGATGTATAAGTGTCTCTGAAATAGGATGTTCCCCTTTCCACACATCCTATACAACATTTGGTATCATTTGTTCTCTTGATCTTAGCCAGTCTGACCGCGGTAAGATGAAATCTTAAAGTGGTTTTAATTTGCATTTCCCTAATTATTAGTGATGTTGAACATCTTTTAAGATGCTTCATAGCCATCTTTACTTCTTCTTTTGAGAACTCTCTATTCAGCTCTTAGCCCATCTTTTAAGTGGGTTACTTCTTGTCTTAATTCTTTGTATTTTGAGTTATTTATATATTCTGGATTTTAAACCTCTGTCAGATGTGTCACTGCTGAAAATTTTCTCCCATTCTGTGGGTTTTCTGTTTGCTTCCTTGGTTGCGTCCTTTGATGTACAGAAGATTTTTAGTTTAATGAGGTTCCATTTGTTAATTCTTGCCCTTGTTTCCTGAGCAATTGATGTCTGGTTTAAAAAATCCTTTTCCACACCTATATCTTGTAGGAATTTCCCAATGTTTTCTTCTAATAGTTTCGAGTTTCAGGCTTTACATTGAAGTCTTTGAGCCATTTGGAATTGACTTGTGTGTAGGGTGAAAGATAGGGGTTTAGTTTCATTCTTAAGTGGAGATCCAGTTTTGCCAGCACCATTTGCTCTACATGCTGTCTTTCCTCCAGTGAATATTCCTGGCCCTTTTGTCAAATATCAGGTGGCTAAAATTGCATTTACTCTTATTTGGGTCTTCAATTTTGTTCCATTGATCTATGGGTCTATTTTTATGCCAGTACCATGTTGTTTTTATGACTATAGCTCTGTAATAGAGCTTAAAATCTGGTCATAGTAATCCCCCCGACATTTCTCTTAGTGCTGAGGGATGTTTTGGCTATATGAGGTCTTTTGTGCTTCCATATGAATCAGGATAATTTTTTCCAGTTCTGTGAAAAATGTCACAGGGATTTTGATTGGCATTTCATTGAATCTATAAATGACTTGGTAGGATGGTCATTTTCATAATATTAATTCTTCCAATCCATGAGCATAGGAGGTCCTTCCATCTTCTGATACCTTCCTCAATTTCTTTCTTTAAAGATTTAAAATTTTCATTGTAGAGGTCTTTAATGTCTCTGGTCAGGTTTTTTCCGAGATTAGATAGATAGATAGATAGATAGATAGAAAAGGGCCATGTGCTCTTTCTCTGATTGCTTGTTATTGGTATGTAGAAAGACTTTTGTAGGTTAATTTTGTAACTTGCCACTTTACTGAACGTGTTAATTTCTAGAAGTTTTCTGGTGGAATTTTTGGCCTCTCTTGGATATAATATCATATTATCTCAAAAAGGGATAATTTGATCTCTTCTTTTCCAATTAGTATCCCCATTTAATTTCATTTTCTTGTCTTATTGCTCTAGTTAGAGTTTCAACCGCTATATAGAAATGGAGTGTGTATCATGGACAGCCTTATCTGGTTTCTGATTTTAATGGGAACTCTTCAAAATTTTTTCCATTTAGGCTGATGTTGGCTTGTAAGGAATGAGGATGGCATGCCCTAGGGCGAGAGGAGCCTAAAACTTTTAAAGTCCAGGCTATGTGCTCTGCTGAAGGGAGGGGTGCTGAAAACAGCAGTCCTCAAATCCCTGTCTCCCAGAACACTACAGGACTAGCAGGAGAAAAGTAGCTGGGTCAAAAGTTTAAGCTCCTTTTTCTGAGGGAAAGCATCTTGGCCAACAACCCTTAGCCACCTCCTTGTTCTGAACAAATAACTCTCAGCTCTCACTAGCTAAAAGAATAGGCCAGGTTAAAAGTTTATTCCTGGGCTAAAAGCTAAAATTTTACTGTGCTTTTTGTCCTAAGAAAGAAAACGTTGTGACCAACAAATTACCAGATGGGCACTGGTAACCCTGAGTAAAAGTTCAAGCATCTTGCTTTACAAACAGCCTCTAGCTGGTACCAGCTAAAAGCTATATGTCCTGTTTGTCATCTAATTGTGCCCTAAATCTTTGTATGTAACTACCAAACCCCACATGACTGCCAGTTCCTTGTACTGTATTAAAAACCTACTGAATCTTGCTTTCTTTTTATAACCATAAACTGAATA
>NW_008347125.1:1294900-1296237 GCF_000622305.1 Nannospalax galili
ATTTATCGTTCCTTCAGTAAGAAAGAAGTGGCCCTCTTTATCTCTTTTGATTAGTTTTAAAGTCTATTTTGTCAGATATTAAAATTGCTATGCCAGCTTTTTTCTTAGAAATTTGCTTAGTATGTTTTTTTTTCCATCCTTTCACTTTGAGATAATGTCTTTCCTTGAAAGTGAGATGAGTTTCTTGCAGACAACAAAAAGATGGGTGTTGTTTCTTTTTTTATTTTATTTTATTTATTATTTTTATGTGTATGAGCGTATTGCCTTCATGTATGTGAATGCACCTGTGTCGTGCAGTGCTGCAGAGGTCAGAAGAAGGCTTCAGATTCCCCTGGAACTGCAGTTAAGGATGGTTCGTAGCCGCCATGTTGGTGCTGGGAATCGAACCCGGGTCCTCTGCAAGAGCAGTTAGTACTCAACCGCTGAGCCATCTCTCCAGCCCCAGGGTTTTGTTTCTTAATCCATTCACCTAGTCTGTGTCTTTTGACTGGGAAGTTCAGTCCATTAGTATTTAAAGTTATTAATGAAAGATGAGTATTGAATCCTGTCATTTTTATTTCTGTTTACATTCTTGATATAGCTCTACTTTCCCACAGTTATACCTTCATTGGATTTCTTTCCACATCTCCTTGGGTATAGTCATTCATTTCTTCAGCTCTTTCTATTGCTTCCAGAACTCTCTGAAGGGCTGGTTTTGTGGACATGAATTCCTTCAGCCTATTTATGTCATGGAAGATTTTTCTTTCCCCTTTGACTACAATAGACATTTTTGCTGGGTATAGTAACGTGCGTTGGCATCTGTGATCATTTAAAACTGGGACTACTTTGGTCCAGGCTCTCCTGGCTTTCATAGTTTGCACTGAAAAGTCAGCTGTAATCCTAATGGATTTTCCTTTATATGTGACTGGTTGTTTCTCTTTTGCAGCTTTTAATATTATCTCTTTGTTTGTACATTTAGTGTTTTTACTATGATGTGCCATGGAGCGTTTCTTTTCTGGTCTTGTCTGTCTGGTGTTCTTCTTGCATTTGTATGGGCATATCTTTCTTTAATTTGGGGAAATTTTCTTCCATGATTCTGTTGAAGATCTGGTCCATGCCATTATCTTGGGATTCTTCTCCTTCCTGTTATTCATAAGTTGGTCTTTTTATGGTGTCACGCAATTCCTGCATATTCCATTCTTGTGATTTCTTAAATTTTTCATAGTTTTTGCTTGAGTGGTCTAGTTCATCTACTTTATCTTCCAGTCTTTGATACTGTTTTCCATTTCATTCATCCTATTGGTGAGGCTTTCTTCTGTCGTTTCTAATTGGTTTACTGAGTCTTTCACTTCTTCATT
>NW_008347125.1:1296611-1340183 GCF_000622305.1 Nannospalax galili
TTCTGGGCATGAACAGCTGGCTCATCTAAGCTTCCGGTTCCCACTTTTGATTTTATATTGACCTGGCCAGATTGCTTTTGTCTTCAGGAGTTCCCAGAGAGACCCAAGTCAGATTAGGATCAGATGCTCTCAGGCTTTCTCCTAAGGTCTGGATCCCTCCAGGAAAGATTTTGGCCTCAGGAATTTAGGGGTTGGACTGGCCTGGGAGCAGGGCCCAGAAAAGATGCTCGTCTATGGCAGCTGGTGGCCATGCCACCCAGAGATGCAAAGGCAGATGGGGGCGGGAAGCGGCCCCAAGGACTCCTGGGGACTGCACTGAGGAGCTCGGTTGGTCTGGATGCAAAGGATCAGGAAGAGGAAAGGTCAGCCCCTGAGTCTCAGAAAGAGGCTGGTGGGTGGTGCAGGCCCAGGGAAGCAGCGGGAGGTGAGGGTGGGGCTAGGCCCAGAAGCAGTGCTCCTGGGGCCCAGAGAAGGCACTGAATTGGTCTGGATGAAGAGGATCAGGAAGCATTGGTGGTTCCCCAGGTGTCTGGGGCCCTAAGACAAGGAATGGGACAGGACCCAGGCTAGGAGGAGAGACTTGCCGGGGGAGATGGGAGGGTGAATGAGACTGGGGGAGTCAAGGCGAGGAGGTCAAGATGGACTTACCCTGGAGAGAGGCCTGCAGGTCGGAGAGAGGCCTGCGGGTCCTGCAGGCCCAGGGAAGCAGAGGGAAGTGAGCAAAGAGGTCCTTCTTAAATCACAATAGTGTAATAGAAAAAGATTTGTCATGGAGAACAAATAAAAAAGTAAATTTTGTTGGGAAAATGTATTTTGACATCATCTAGTAATGAATTTCAGCTTACCGGCCTCAGGTCACCAATTTCCCAGAATCAGATGTTCCTTGCTAAGATTCTTCTTGCCTTGACTATGGTTTTTGCTATTTAGAAAATTCCATTTTAAGTTCTTGTTATAGAGTTGAAGCACAAATGTGCCACCACAGAAGTGAATATAAGCTGCGTGAGTTTAAAAACACAATCTCTAAATGCATTGCCATAGCATTGTTTTCAAAGTAGATTGGATCATTTTCATTAATGCGCCCTCAAAATCACCTGTGGTGTTTGCTGTACATGCAGGTTCATGAACTCAACCTTAGGGCCAGTAAGTCAAAATTCTGAACCAGAAATGAGCATTTTTGTTAATTACCTCAGCTGATTGTTGATAATATTAAAGGCTAAGCTTTTCCTAATTTTTAATGCCACATGTAATAAAAATGAGGTATTCTTGAAGATTTATATTTTTTTGCTTACCATAATCATGGAGCTCTACCAATAGCATGTCTAACAGACTCACTAAGAACTGTTTCCAAACTTAACATGGTGATGATGAAGTTGAAGATGATGGTGATGATGGTGGTGGTGGTGTGGTGGTAGTAATGATGAGGAAGAGGAGGATGGTGGTGGTGATTATGATGGCAAAATCTTTTTCTTTCCTGAGACAGGGACTTTCATTGTAACCTAGGATATCTCAAACCCAAGACTTTCCTATATCAGCTTTCCAAAGGCTGGTATTTCAGATGTGTGCAAATACCCCTGGTAGGAATCACATAAATTTTAACCTAAAATCCTAGGGTATTTCTTCACTGTCTGATCTCGAGGCCATTGCACTCCATTATATCCCCTCTGCCTGAAATAATCACTGTTGTGATTTTAAATCGCATATTCTTCATTTCTGTTCCGTCTTAGAACTCTGCCCTGGTCACCCCAACATTGTACCACCTTTCCTTTCCTTTCTTCCTCTCCTACCTAGATTTAATTTTATTCATAGGTATCTTACATCTTATATATTTATATAATTGGCTAATTTATTTTCCCACTGGAATACTCAACTGAGCGACTCTTTGTGTTTTGTTCCTTGTTCTATTCACTGTGCTGAAGGGATGGACCCATGAGCAATCTTAATAAATACTTGATGGAAGTGAATGAGCTGATACACACAGTTGTTAGCTAATCCCTCAGCAAACACGTTTTAAGAAGCTATAAAAGGGAACTGAAATGTGACCTTGTAAAACTCCAGTTCACCCCATGTTCTTCATGTTCTAGCAAGACTGCTTCCAGAATAAATGTGCTAAAGGTAAATGTATGCTCCGATGTTTTAAGACAACCCCAGAATACATGGTCTCCTTGCTTGAACTGTGGGCACATTTGAATTTATTTTCCTCACTCAGCCAAATGATGACACATCGTTCATCTTCCCAGCCCTTCAACATAGCCATTGCATCCTAGATAAAAGATACCCAGAGGTTGGCATTGTTGAGCTCAACCTGATCTGAACTTGATCAGCTCCTCCAATGGAATAAACTGCCAAATATGTAGCCATGTCTATGTGTATGGCCCTCTGAACTGTTCCCTTGACCCTGTTGTAGCAGCTTCTACTCAGTCTTCGAGTCCCCGCTCCCCCGAAATGCCATGTTTCCTCAGAAGTCTTTCCTAACTTTGACATTTAGACTAGAACCATTCAATGATCTTCTTTCACCACACTAATCTCATTATCTTTTGGAACATTTAGTTCTGATGGTGTGATTTTTTAAAAATATTTTAATTATTTTATTTATTTTATGTGTATGAGTATTACGCCTGAATGTGTTTAAGTGTACCGAGTCATGCAATGCCTGTGGATGTCAGAAGTTGTCAGATTCCCCTGGAACTGGAGTTACGGGTGCTTGTTAGCTGCCATGTAGGTGCTGGGAATAGAACCCGGGTCCTTTGTAAGAGCAGTCAGTGCTCTTAACCACTGAGCCATCTCTCCAGCCCCAGTATGATTATTTTTTAAATACCATATCTGAAACTCTTGAGTTGTTTCATTGGATTTTAGTGTTGTTTTTATATCCCTAGTAATTGCACAATACAGTCTAATTATCAATGGAGATATGCTGACTGAATGGATAACTGTCCTAAATCAACTCCTAGTATTTTAAAATAGTTATTTTATTCAATTATGAGTGCCTTTGAAGTCCCCAGAAAGCTTAATGCTGTTTGAAACAACTTTATCAATCCAGTTGTCCTGGTTTTGTTGTTAATGGCAACTCTTGTGCATGATCTTCTTACTTGATTGAATCCTTTCTGAGATATTATTGTTTAGTCATGAATAATATGCACTGCTAATCATGCAAACCAGGATCTGTATTCACTTCTGTGGCTCCCCAAACCCCATCCTCCACACTGGGTGGCTCTCAGTGTCAGAGCCCCGAGAGCCTCCACTTTCTTCCTGAAGATCTGAGCACTTTCCTCTGTGCTTGGGATTCCCAAGCTTGTTTTATTGTCTATTTTTGGGTCTTTGGAAAGAAGCCGAATCATCCAAATACCACAGACTCAATTTAGTAACTCGTGTGGCCTTTTCTTTTCAGAGCCTGCGTTTGAGATCTGCTAAGACAAATCAGTGTCTTACCTTATTTTCTCAACGCTGAGTCTAAAATGTCGATGACCACAGTGAAAACTACACACATTTCCCTAACATGGAAAGTTCTCATTTGGTATCTGCCTCACATATGAAGTGCTAAGCTTAGACATGCCTCGACATGTACCCTGATTTTACTCTCTCTGCCCTCATTATGGCCTTCAGGTTGATAAGACAGATCCCTAAGTCAATAAGAATGGCAGATCAGCTATGGAATTTGTGACATTATTTGCTTTGAATCAAAGTTCATTTGATTGCTTTGGCATTCCGGATATTGGCCTGGGTCCTCCTAAGTTGTCCGGGACTATTGTAAAGTAAACTTCAGGTGACGTTTATAATCTTGATTAACAGGAAACCAATTGTTGAAGTCAGTGAAAGGCAAAAATTCTTTCTGTGTGAAAATCCATGTACCTTTGAAGACATGCATAAAAAGTGAGTCACTGATGTGAATGAGTTTATTACGTGTCACTATGATTTTACCTTTAATCATGAATATTTTTTTGAAACAAGGTCTCATATAGCCCAGACAGGCCTTGAACTTACTATGAAGCTAAGGATGAACTTGAACTTCTGATTCTCCTGCTTTTTCTTCCAAATGCTGGGGTTATAGGAGTGTGTCTCTACACTGGCTTATGCAATCCTAAGGATAGAATCCAGCGCCTCATGAAGGTTAGGCAAGCGCCATACCCACTGATCTACATCTCTACCCCAATTGTTAATATTTTTATGTGGAAAAATTATACTTATTTTGAAACCATTGTGGCATTTGAATACATTATTTCTGTTTATGTTAGATTAGACTCCAGTTCTGACCATTGTTGCTTAGATTAGGCAGGTATGCCTAGATGAGAAATCAGAAGCTTTATGAATAACAGAATTATCTATTCTGCTACATGATCTTCAAGAAAGACTAAGGATAAAGAATGGTAGAAAAACTGAAAAATTGGCAACATTTTCACTTTCATTAAAAATAGTAATTCACCTGTCTTGTGAGCCACAAAATTTGCTTAGGAGTGAAAAGTGTGTGAGACATCATTTAGTTTTTAGTTTTTCCAGGGCCATTATATAAATGTGCACTAAGTTGGAGCAATTAGACTTTAATTAGAAGTATAATTGGAACTTCCTGTGTATCTTGTTAAGTGACCGATTTTGATTCAGTGGGTTTGGGCTTGACAGTCAATCTTTTTCCCAGCCACCGCCAGTGCTGAAGGTATTGGGGTCTGAGCCACTATGCTTATGTCTCACAGACTTAAAATAAGAGTTCAGCAGAGGTAGAATTGACTGAATTCTTCATTTACTGAAAAAAAAAAATGCACCAAATGCCTACTATGTTCCAGGTTTCTGTTATGAATAAAGCAAACATGTAGGAACCAGTATGGCCATAGTTGTGAAAATCAGATGACCAGCAATTGTGCCCCTGCCTCAGTTGTACAGAGAAGACAGATACTAAGGAATTAGCGTACACGTGTATGTGTGTGTGTGTGTGTGTGTGTGTTTTCTGTTGTTACAACAAAATATTGAGGCTCAGTACCCTGTACCCTGTAAAGTAAATTTTATTTAGCTCACAGTTAGGAGACTAGAATGCTAAGATGAAGCAGCCCCATCTGTCTAGCCTCTGCCTGGGATGCATTGTCTCTATCATAACAGGTAGAAAATTAGAAAATAAAATAGCTATATTCAGAGAGGATCAAATATACAGGCGGACTCATTGTCACTTAATGACAATCCATTCTTACAACAAGCACTCTGAAAGACAAGCATTATCTCTTCAGCGTTCATCACCCCCACTCACTTCATACTGCCCCTATTCTTTGCTTTCTTTGGGGGGGGGTGGGCGGGTTGTTTTTGTTTTGATACACAGCCTCACTTTGTAGCTCAGGCTGGCCTACAGTTCAATTTGTAGCCTAAATTGGCCTGGAACTCATGGCAGCCCTCCTCCCTAAACCTCTCAAATGCTGAGATTATAGGCATAGCACAGACATAAAGGTGCCCACAACTCAATAAGGATCTGAGCTCCAAAACATGAAGTATGCAGATAAAACATCTCCAAGCCATAGCCATAGATTAAAAGAATTAAAAGTCATTATATAGAGAGTGAAGTGTATAGGGGAGAAGGGTCACATATTTAGGATGAGGTTTGCAGAAGGGAGTCCCAGTGATTTCAAGATGTCTAAAGGTTAACTGGTTGAAGAAGGGGAGAATGTATGCCTTGCAGAGATATATCTTTGGAAAGAATCAAAGATGCAAAAGAAAATAAATTGTAGCCAGTATAGCTAAATTATAGGTTTAAGAAAGGGGCTAAAGGTAAGCTTGAGGTTGAGTGAACATCTAATTGACTGTCAACCGATACTTTTGAGGGAGTAACCAAGGTGTGTGATAGCCACCATAGTGTGGACAGGCAGAAGTTTTCAGCTAGAATGACATTGTTTCTTCTTCTAGGAAAATCATCTTGTTGTTGAAGTAACAAAATCTGCTTACAGCATAATAGATTATTCTAGAGGCTATAGATGTAGATTATGACATCAAAGTTTATTCATTTTATTTCCAAGCACTTATGAATTGATTTTGAATAAGCATTGTCAAAGAGAAAGACACTGCAGCTGAATAAAATTCCACTGTGTTTATCACCACATTTTCATTATCCATTCATCTGTTAATGGATACCTAGACTGATTCCATTTCCATGATGTCATGAATGGGTGGATCTGGAAAGTATAATATTAAGCCAGGCGACCCAAATAAGGTCTAAAAATCTAGATAGTAGACAGAGAGGGAAAAATAGGTGATGAGGAAGGATAGCAGGTGGACAAAAGAACACATGAAGTGTGAAATAGGAAAAGAAACCAAGGGAGGGTACAGGAGGGGATCAAGGGTAGCAGAGAGGCTGGGGGATGAGAGGGAGAATCACTGAAATACGCTTTGTTCAACATGTCACAGTGATATCTAATATTTGATATGTTAATTTAAAAATATTTAGAAAGAAATAATAATTTGAGGAAGACTCAAGCCATATTTTTATCTTGTAATTTTGTGTAGGCAAACACCATTGAATTACTACATATAGCACATGGATTCACATTCTGCTCCTGTTTATGTAAGTTAAAGGACAAAGCATTAAATTAGAGAAATCCTTTAGGGAGAGGGTCTCATAGGGCCCCATCTCTCCTTGAATGTCATACAAAGTTCATTGTCAATAGAGGTGGGAGAGACATTTTCTTCAGTGGTGTAGCCACTAGTAAGGTGCTTACATTCCAGAGAGAGAGAGAGAGAGAGAGAGAGAGAGAGAGAGAGAGAGAGAGACCTAAGAATAAATATTTTTAAAAAAATTTTGTGGAGAGAGAGAGAGAGAAAGAGAATAGTTGGGAAGAAGAAAGGGGTTAGCAGTATTGGGGAGAGGGGTAACTGGGGGTAAGCATGATAGAAATACATTATATACTTACATAAAATGTCATAATGAATCCCACTACTATATATAATTAATATACACTAAGACACTTTAAAAATCCTTTAATGTTAAGATTCTTTGGATAGCAAGTATAATACAAAATTAAAGAATTTTTTGGGAAGAAGAAAGGGGTTAGCAGTATTGGGGAGAGGGGTAACTGGGGGTAAGCATGATAGAAATACATTATATACTTACATAAAATGTCATAATGAATCCCACTACTATATATAATTAATATACACTAAGACACTTTAAAAATCCTTTAATGTTAAGATTCTTTGGATAGCAAGTATAATACAAAATTAAAGAATTTTTAATGCTGAGGATATAAATATGATGAATGGGACATGATAGAAGATTAGGGGAAATGTCAGATATGTATACTAGGGGCATGATGTGCAGAAGTGACTCTTAACAGAAGCAGTGGTCCTTCCCCTGTCTGTGTCAATAGGAAACTGGAACACCTCACACACATAATAGAAAGAGACTTTGGGGTATCTCAAAGCAACTAATGAAGATTGCATTTTAGAATTATTTCAAAGAAAGCACCTTCTGCTTACAGCCAAATGCATTAACTTTGCATTTACTTTCTTTGGGAAGCAACTTTTTCACTTCAGCCTTTCTAAGGAAAAGACCTCAGTGTTTACAATTTACAATGCTCATCCATCAGAGGTATTCTGGGATTTGCATTCCTCCTTGGCAATGATTTGGTTCTTGAGGAACACAGTCACACTGCCAGGACACTAAGGATGGTTTCTATTCCCCCAAAGCCTGGTGTGTCTCCATGGGTATAGGAGTGAGAGGGTTTAAAGGATCCACAGCTTGCTTTCTTCCTTTACCCCAATCCCTGGCGGCATGTCCTCTGATGCGGGTTGACTCATTTCAATCTCCATGAACCATTGTCTCCTCTGGATCTGTTCCAGTTTTCCCCCACCTTCCTATTTCCTCTGCCTGGAGCTCTAACTCTAAGACAGAGAAATGCTTTCCTAAAGAGATGAGTGATATCATATCCTCTTCCAAGACTGTTTATCCTAACCCTAGTCCATGATGCACTCAACAAGTCTAACTCCCTTTGTATGAGAGATGTCATTAACCTCTGTCACTGAATCAAATTAGCATTAAATGCAGTGACATCTTGCTACTGAAAACAGTCTTCTGAAGAATGCTTTACAATAAAGAAAATGAAGTAAAGAGTTATTCTTTCCTGCCCACTGTCATATGCGAGTATAGTTTTTACCCATGTTGCTTGCCAAAATGGGAACACCTGTATACCTCAAGAAGCAAGTGTTCACCTTTTAGCATCTAGTAATGATGTTCTCTGAGAAACATACCGGTCATTTTCTGATGTTATCTACTTCTGTAAGGCCATATGCTAATAAATTATATTTTTATATTGGTTGCAAAATATGAGCTCAGCTAAGTGTAGTGAAGAAAACAAAATCACTCTTAATGTACTTATCTAGGGATGAGCAAAGTTACCTCTGAGGACCATGTAGGTCACATTTTCCAAAATGAGTTTTTGTACTCTCATCTTGGGTGGGTGGGACCAGAGATGCGAGTAGGGATGAGAGGAAAAAAAAAATTGGAGCCAATGGCATCACAGTATTCCCAAGTGGGTGTAGAAGATCAATGTCATTTCCTTATTCCTGCAGGATGTCACAGCTGCCTCAGCAGAGAGTGATACAGGAAGGCTGGTGGGTGGGAATGGAAGAAGGAAGGTATATGAACAAAACCCTTTTATTTCTGTACTTCTTGTGATACTTCCTCAAGTGCTGGGAAAAGCCAAGTAATGAAATTATATAGAACTCACTATACCAATTTACCATGTTCTTGTGTGGATATATATTTTTAATTAATTTATTTTTATTTTATGTGTACGCCTGCACATGTGTAGTGCACACATGTCATGCAGTGCCCTAGGAAGACAGAAGAGGGAGTCAGGTCCCCTAGAATGGTTGTTAGCCACCATGTGGGTGCTGGGATTTGAACCCAGGGCTTCTGCTAGAATAGCCAGTGCTCTTAATCCACTGAGCCCTCTCTCCAGTCCCTTGTGTGGATATGTTAACCTGATTCTCCCCTAGATAGGAAGTAACCATTGACTGTTAACTTGAATTCTGAAAAGGTTTTAGTTCATTTGGGATGGGTTGCTAGATGTGTTTGTAACTCTATCTTCACTCTTCATATAATTCCGTGTTTCTTAGGTCCACATATGTGTGCTCTCGTGATGCCCTAGGAAAGCACAGTGTAGCCTGGAATAATTCCATGCTCAAAGCTTTGTACTCCCTGTCTCTCTGCCTTGAATGTTGTCCCCTAATCTTCTCATGGCTGTCTCCCCATCTTTCATCTAGCCCATGTGTCCACACAGATGGAGACCTGCTTTCCCTATCTGCATCTATAGCCATCATCACCCTAGCCTTCTAACTCACTCGATCTGTTTCAGTCTGGTTGCGTTTTGAAATTAGCATCTTTACATTTTATTTTCTGTATAATGAGAACAGCAACCATGCCTGTCTATTCCAAAGATCATCTCCATCTATAACATTTCCTTGCACATAGTAGGTACTCAGTTGATAGGTATTTGAATGAAGGAGTTCAGTAAGCATGTAATTGGATTATAGTTTCAGAGCATACTGATAACATTGCTTTATTGAAACCAATGAATAAAGCTTGTGTGTTGCAGCTATGTAATTAGCCAATTGAAGGTTGCAGCAAACAAAAGTAGAAAAGTTGAGGTGGGTACACGTGATTTCGATGTTCTATGAGTTGAAACTTGGAAGTTGGGCAGGTTCAGAGAGGTCTCTTTTGGCTGCTTACTCATTTCTCTTCCCAGTCTCTGGTAATGTATGTATGTGAGCACACTTTGTACACTGTGAAGTATTTGATAAGCATAAGACATTTTACATCATCAAGAAGTATCTTAATTCTCTGTATTTCATTTATGTGTGTGTGCATATGTCTGTGTGTGTACGTGTGTGTAGATCCCAGTAATCACTATTAGTTGTCTTCCTTAATCACTTTCCACCTTATTTAAAAGTTTTTATGTGTATGAGTGTTTTGCTTACATGTATGTAAGTGCACCATGTGTGAAATGCCTACAGAGACCAGATGAGGATATCAAATCCCCTAGAACTTGAGCTAGAGAAGGTTGCTAGCTGCCATGTGGGTGATGGGAACCAAACCCAGGTCTTTTGTAAAGAGCAGCCAGTACTCTTAACCTCTGAGCCAGGCTATCTCACTGAATATGGACCTTGCTGACTTGGTAGGACCAGCTGTCCAGCCAACAAACCTCAAGAACCTTCCTGTCTCTATGTCCCTCATGCTAAGATTACAGTCATGTGCTGCTGTGCCACAGTTCTTTATGTGGGTCTTAGAGGGTCAAACTCAGGGCATCATATTTGCACAGCAAGTACTCAATCAACTGAGCCACCTCCCCAGACCTCACTGTCCTTCTTTAAGAAGAGAAAAACAATGGTTATGTGGGAATTGGGGGAGACTGATAGACACACATAAATCAAGGCATGGCATATGCAAGGAAAGAACCTTCACTGCTGTCATGAATCCACTGTAATCATTCCCAAAACAACAGTATAAAACACTCCTTGTCACCCTTTATCCAATGAGAACACAGAGAGTGAGAGTTTTGAAAAGCCTGTTTAAAATTACATAACCTAACATTAAAACTGCTTTTTAAATTTCAGAGCTAATTCTTTCTACTGTGCCATGAGGTTCCATATGGACGATAACACAGGGAAAGGGAAGTTGGCTCCATTAGCATCTTCTCCACTCCTTACTGAGAATTTCATATCATATTTAAACACGACAATCTAAAAACACCAAAATTACTTGGAGTATGGAGACAAATGTGTCCAAGTTTACACATTCAGTAGAAAATGTGCACTCTCCCATAAATAAATAAGTGTATACAAAATAATGAAGTGTCATCAGCCACCTATGTGATGGGTCAGCATGAGCCCATGTCTGGGGATGGCCCTTCTCTGACCAGTGCCTCTTTCTACACCATTTTGATTATAGCAAATATAAGCTTACCTAGTTCCAGTATTTAGATACCTAGCTATTCATCCCACTGAGAGCCAGAGTTTCTACCCTTAATGTATTCCCATCTGCAGGCTTACTATTAGACTCTAATGTCAGTTTGAAAATTTTGACATAGACAATACACCCAAATAATCACTACCCAAAACCAACTGAAAGCATTTTTATCACCTCATAAAGTTCCCCGGTCTTCTTTCCAATAAGTTCCTCTCTAGACTCAGCTATTATAACCAGTACTTGCTGAATTTCTGAATTTTTCCAGCATCTATTCACTTTGCCTATTCTTGAACTTCATATATTTGGAAAACATAGTGTTTACACATAATTGCTTTCACTTACTGTGAGTGAGACTCTGTCATGTCGTTGTATGTATCATTCTTCTTTCTGAGAAATATTCCATTGTAGAATTGTACAATTTATTTACCTATTTTTATGTCTATGGACACCTGAAATTCTCCTACTTCATGGCAATTATGAATATGATTATTATGCAAAGCATTGTACATGGTGTCTGATAAATATGAAAGAGAGGAATGTTGATGCTTAAATAGATACATGCCTAACTTAAATAAAACTGTCAGTTTTCCAAAGTAATGACACAAAATGTCCTGTGTGAAAAGAAGAGGAAGAAAAAACTTCCAAGAAAAAAATGTGTGTTTACAGTTAGGCAAGGACAGTGTCTTACATGAATTATCTTTTATAAACTTGACAACAATCATAGTAATAGCCCATCTAAAGACAAGTAAACTGAGGCAATCAAGAGTTAACTAGTTTCTTAAAGCCAGTAAACTGTAGACTTGTTAATTTCTCCATAATTAGGAGAAAAAAAACACAATAAAATACCTTTACCTACAGCTTGATAATGCTTATATTGTTTGGCATTACTAAGTATTCCAATACATATTTTATTATTCAATAAATATTTGATTACCATGTATTATTTTAGAGAAATATGTGCTCAAACATATTTATCATAGAAGCATTCTAGCTCTTCTAACTTAGGATCCATCAAGAATCAGAATTCTTTTTCTTCATGGAAAGTCATCTTCATCAATAGTTGAACCAAGTTTAGGCTTTCTCTCTTAATATCATCAAAAAATTACATATTTGAAAGACACCATAGAGGCTACAAAATTCTGTGCACGAAGTCTGGTGCAATCTTTTTAAAAGTAAATACTCCACTTAGAGTCTTATAATCTTTTTCTCATTCTCCTCATCCATGCTTTGATATCATGACAAAAGTCCTGGTTTCAAAGGGTCTAATACTCTCGTACAAGACTATTTGCTAGGCTACAGCACTGTAAAGAAACCAGTCCACAGGACACACAATGAGCCCCCAAGTTATCAAGAACTTGTAATAAACTAAGAATAGCTTGCAGCTCACTTCCCAGTTGTTGGCGTTAGCTCTACAGTGCTGACAACAGAGAGAACAAACAGTCAACAAAATGGCCATGACTCAGACACAGCACACTGCATGTTTATAGAAAGCCAAGCTGACTCTTTCTTTGTATCCCACATAGTTCCTTCTTTTAAAGTCAATTAAAGCTCTGTGATGAAAATGAATTAAGAAACATGTAGGAGAAAACAATAACTGCAAAGGGTGAGGTGTAAATGGCCATCCTTCAGGGGAAAATCATTGCATCAAGGAGGAGTCCACCTCAAGTGATATCCTAACAGACCACACTTATTTATACTGACACGGGAGACTGGATAACCAAGTGCTTATCTTTCCTGTTTACGTTATTAGTATATATTAATTGAACAAAATATGCTTTTATTATAAACTTTCAAACGTGCAGACAGCATGGTTTGATCGTATTTAGCACCCACTGTTACATGTTCCCCTCAGTTGCTTTCTCTTCTTCCCTAATGGTCCCTCTTCTCTACACAACTTTCCCCTCCCCCACTCCTTCCTCCACCTCCTTTCTTCCTTTGTTCTTTTTCATTATTTTCTTTCCTCTTTTTCTTCCTTCCTTTTTCCCTTCCTGCCTTTTTTTCATTCAATAATTTTTATTAATCTAGCTTATAACACGATGATCTGCAGTATCCATTTTCATACAAATGATATGATTCTGTTCTTTGACTATAAATAATACTTGATAGTATATGCACACCACATTTTCTTTATCAGTTCTTCCATGGATGGGCATCTAACCTGAGTTCATGACTTTACTATTGTGAATATGGTGTAATAAACATGAGTTCTTTTTTTTTAAACACTTCCTTTGAATACCAATTTTACATAAATATGATTTTGTTTGTATAGATATTTGATAGTGAATATTTAAGGAGTTCATCTTAACATCTTTCTCATTTATAGACAAACAAGGAAATTTTAATTCTGCCCTTTATATTTCACTATACACTGTTAAGTCTTTTATTATTTAATTTTTATTAAGCCTACTTATTAATTTACAACTGACAAACTTTAATTTACTTGCACCTGAAAGTGTTTATTATTCATGATAGTCTGGAGTACAGATATCCTGGAGTCTGAAATAATATCTAAAACACATAAATGTATGCCTCAAAAAAATACCTAAGAGCTTTCCAAATGAGAAGTGGAAAGTGTCCTGAAAGAGCATGATCAGGGTGAAGATACTAGACCAATCAGCAGAAGATAGAGCATCAGAAGGCAGGAGTACAATGACTACAAGGTTCTGAATGGAGCTATTCTGAAACCAGAATCTCACACACCGGCAAACTCCCAATTGGATGTGAAAGCAGAGATGTTTTTAGACCTATTAGAACTCAAATAACAGCTCACATACCCTTGTTACAAAAGATACAAAGTCAGGGGTGAGGTGGGTGTAGAGGGTGGTAGGGGGAGGTGGAGATGGGGGAGGAGGTCTGAATATAATCAAAATTCATTGTATGGAGCTCTTAATAAAATTTCTCCTAAACTTAATAAAAGGAAAAGTTTAGAGGAGATACTAAGGAAAGTAAAAAACTAAAAGGGAGAACCTTTTAGTATGACGCTAGGTATGACAGACAATCGAAGCCAAGTACATTATACACTAATGAACTCTGAATTCCTTGATGGATAGAGAGCTTTGGAAGGTTCTTTTTGGAAAAGCAAAATGTAAATGACATCTCTCAGCGTGCAGACATAACATTTTAAAAATAAAATTGCCAAGAATAGAACTAGCACAGTACTACAAAGCTATGATAATAACCACTCAAGTGCCCAAACCAAACAGCTAGCAGTGATCACACACAGACAATTGTCACTGAGTCACCATTGCAGGTGGGAAAACTTAAGAAGGAGTTATTTTACACAAGTTTTACTTTTGCTCTTGATTTCCTTTGATTTTATCATGTTCAACAAGTTGAAAAGCTAACAACTAAATGAATAAAAAGATTTGGTTTTCATTTTATGGTTAACTTGTTTTTATTCATTGGTATTTCAAAAGGAATTTATTTTTAAAAAGATTTCATTTATTCTTATTTTTTGTGTATGAATATATTGCCTGCCTGTATGTAAATACACCCATATTGTGCAGTGCCTCTGGAGGCCACAGGACGGTGTTGGATCCCCTGGAACTGGAGTTAAGAATGGTTCTTAGCTGTCATGTGGGTGCTAGAAATTGAATCCAAGTCCTCTGGAAGAACAGTAACTGTTTTTTTTTGTTTTGTTTTGTTTTGTTTTGTTTTGTTTTTTGAGACAGGGATGCTTTGTAGCCTGAGCTGGCTATGTCCATCAGGCTGACCTCCATCTCACAGAGATCTTCTGCCTCTGTCACCCAAGTGTTGGGATTAATGGAAGGCATCCTGCATCACCACCATGGCCGGCTAGGTTTTTTCTTTTGTAAATAAAGCATTGTGAAATTTTTCCCAAGATATACTTTGGTCATTTTGAGTGTATGAGAAGCTAACAGGAAAATGTCATTAAAAAAAAAAAATTAAACAGTTGAAGGCCACATGCCAATGATTTCAGAGAGGCCAGAGAGTCTTCCTTCTCAATTATACCCTGCTTGTCCTACTCCAACATGGACCTTCCTTTCTGGAAAGCAGATCCGCATTGGATGACTATTGTGTGGCACTATTCCTGGGGAGATGTGAACAATAGTCTACTCACCCCAGTAAGGAACTGACAGCAGACCAAAGGCAGGATAATGCCAAGGTCCAAGTTCATGGACCAATGAGTTTATTGGGTGAAAGGTTATTTACAGGCGCAGAACTGACTTAAAGCCAGCTCCATCAACAAAAGTCCACCCCAGCATGGGGTATGTGTATGTCATCAGTTTCAGGGACTTCCTGAAGCTTTGAGTTGTTTCCTGAGTTTTAAGATGCCTCCTTTTAGAACATTCTGAATCTTAAGGCGCTTCCCTGTAGGCCAACAACTCCTCCCGAGGTAAACCACCCCTAAACTGGGATTTTTAATTAATAACCTTATGGCTTTTGGGAGCATTTGTTTTTATTTTTCATTTATGCTTTAAAATTTATAAGCCAAGGATTTTGCAAAATTTCTCTCACCTTGGTGGGTATCATCTTTGTTTTACCCAACTATAACACTCACAAGAATTTTACAGCTATACCTGGTCCTTATACCCTTTTTAAACTAATTTTTAGCCTTTTAAAAAGGGTGTATTTCCATGTCTGTTTAAGGGGTCTCCAAATCTGTAAAACACTTAAAGATTAAAGTTATTTTTTCTATATATAATTAAACCTTTTTACAGAGGATGAGCAGGGCAACAATGTAAAGTCCTGGGCATCATGGGTTGGGGAGGATGAAGTCAATTTTGGGGAAGCCTTTGAAAGTTCATTCTATCCTTTTTGAGTGAGAGTCAGTTGGTCTTGAACTGCTAAGGGGATACTAGAAAAGAAACATCAGCAGCATCTAACATAGTACAAAAAGATCTCATTTCTTTTATCATTTGTTCAGTCAAAAGGTCAATGTTAGGCACACAGGCATTGATGAAGGAACTGCCTTATTTATTTCTATAATCTATGGTTATTCTCCAGGTTCTGTCCGGCCTCTTCACAGGTTACCCTGGGCTATTGAAAGGGTCTGGGTTGGGTGAATAATCTCCATCTTTTAAAACTCCTTGATGTTTTTATAATTTTGTTGTATCTCCCAGGTAGTCTATACTGTTTGATAGATAGTCATCAGTCTACTAGAAGTAGACAATTTTACAAGCTTCCATTTTGCCCAAAGGGCATGACTGGCTTCACAATTCAAACCCTCAAATGAAACTCTCCAATGATGGTATGCAGTATGCAGAAGGAGCCCCAACAACATACCCATTCCCAGAAAGTTCTCTTGTAGTGGAGAAATGTATACCATATACTCCTGTAGAGGGAATAATTTCCCACTCTTAGGATAAGCTTAATCCTTTAAACCTGTATCATTTTATATTTATGTCCATCAATTGATATAGTTTTCTGATACTTTTTTTCTGATACTTCTGGGGGCTACCAGAAACCAAGACACACCTGCTTCCAGAATCCACCCAAGCCCAAATGGTTTTAACATTAATAGAAGAGCAATAGATGTGCCATTTAAAGTGGGACTTTGTCACCTCATGGTACCCCTGGTAATCTCCTACTCTGTTAAGAAAGTGGCTGGAAAGGTTTTCATCCCTGGAGACTTCTCCCCAATGGTGTGTGTGTGTGTGTGTGTGTGTGTGTGTGTGTGTGTGAGAGAGAGAGAGAGAGAGAGAGAGAGAGAGAGAGAGAGAGAGAGAGAGAGAGAGTAGGGAATCATCTGCACCTCTTTGTTTTCTGTATTTTTACTCCTGCGGTGAACTATTATTGGTTAGGCCTTAAGGTCTTCCAAAATCTCAGCAGTATGGAATTTAGTCTTTTATCAGTTTTTTCTCTAGGGACTGGCTAGATGCAAGTCTATCCACATAGGCCTCCAAGTGTCACAAAGAGGCTCCTTTGTTTGACTTTTTTCTTTTATGTTTTTACATATTTTATCACCTTACAAACTTAGTTTATATGCTAATTTAAGTCATTTAGGTTTGCTACACCCTCTCCTACTTTACAAAGATCATAGCTTACCATGAGACACACCAAAGTCACTAAGGCTCCATTCCATTACCAAGGTCCCTGATAAATCCACCTCTTTTTCATCTCTTGGATGAATGGGGAGTTGTATCTGGCCCAGGAAACTATGTGTCAAGCACCACTTTTATTTTTTTATCACTTTTAACTTATTTTTCCCTCTTTACTATCCAACTCCTTCCATGGGTTCCATGTTTTGGATTCCAGGAAGGGCTCTTCAGTACATACCTAACTTGTTACTCTCTTTTACTTATATTCTGACAACAGTAAGAATTATCAAGATAGCCGCTCTGCTTCATCTTCCACTAAACAAGAAAATTCCCACTGACAAGTCACTTCAGCTTTAGGTGTTTTTTTTTGTTTGTTTTTTGTTTTTTTAATTACACATAGAAGTGGCCATGAAAGTTCTGAGGCAGTCAACTGACATTTTGGCCCTTATGCAGTACACTAATGAACCTCAAAGTATTTAGAAATACCTTTCATCTTTTTCAGGGAGTCTCTATACTCACTCAGTGGACCCCACTCACCAAGCAGGAATGTCACCAGACCACAGAGAGGAAGACAGCCTCCCCAGGAATCCCTACCACTCTTAGGACTCTCTACCCAGGCTTTTCTTCTGGATACAGGATCCACCCTTTGTTGCAAGTTTGAGAACCCACTGAGGGACCACACAACTCTGACATAGCAAGAAAGCACAATATCCCATTCTACATGGGGAAATATAGTATCTCAGGATTCCCCACGGATGCTCCATCCTCAGGCTGTTCAGTCTCCACTGCATGCCTTGCTACCCATAGCCAGGACCATGCAATCACTCCCCCAAAATTCAGTTTTTGTTCTGTCCTTCCCTCTTTCGGTACCAACCATGTGGTGTGACACTATTTCCAGGGAGACATAAACAAACTCACCCCAGATAGTCAATTAGCGACAGATCAAAGTAAGAATACCATCAAAGTCTTAACTTGGGGGAACTAATGAGTTTCCTTGCATTACTTATAGGAGTACGGGTGTGGGGTTACTTATAGGAGCAGAAAGACATAAAGACAGTGTTATCACCAAATACCCAGCCTAACATGAGTGACAGTTCAGGAAAACTAAAATGCAGTGTTTCATCTTGGGGAAAACTGACACACAGCAAGGTCATGGCTCAGCTTTCGTGTGCACATTCAAAGCCCCTAGCTGTTTTTATTTTTCTATACCAAAATTTGCCTTCTTATCCCAACTATTTTTATGCAGAAATCTTAAGAATGCTCTCTTCAGCTTACACTAGGGAAATCACTTTTTTTCTTCTCCAAAATTCTACAGGTTAATATTGGACATTTCTAACAACAGACTCTTAATGCAAATTCTTGAAGTCTGGGTAACCTGCAAGCAGTACAAATATTGAGGACTCTTGACTGCACAGTAGGTACTACATGTAATGGTCTGTGACATAACTCATGTTTCATAGCGCTTCCACAGCAAGAGGTCTTGGTAGGAAAGTCTTTCTGAAAACATGAGAATCAAAGTAAGGTGATGTCATAAGGGATGATGACCAGAGATCCATAAGCTACCTGGGCTTTGGCTTTCGGTTGTCTGTGAGGCCTACTATTAAAAAAAATCACCACAAAAGAAGGGAATTCATTATTGTAAATTGAAGACTTCAGATCTACCTGTGAGTTAGATCCATTTTGCTATAACTTGTTAGGCTGCTACCTGTGGCCCAATAGAGCCACACTCTAGAGTTCTTTACTGGGTGGAGGCCTTTGTAAATGAGGCTTCCTTTGCTTGAATTCTAGCCTCCCTCCCCCTTCCTCCAGTATTTATTTACATGGTCACCTAATCCTCATCGAACTAATAAAATTCACTATTCTCGTTTGTACCTTTTTCTGCACTGTAAACTATTCAAAAGTATTGACTTACTCAGGGGCTGAGAGAGGGCTCAGGGGTTAAAAGCACTGGTTGCTCTTACAGAGGCATGGACCCAGTTCCCAATACGCACATGAGGCTAACAACGGTCTGTAACTCAAGTTCCAGGGGATTTAATGCCTTCTTCTGGCTTCTGGATGCATTTCACACATGTGGTGCACTTACATACATGTAAGCAAATCACTCATACACATAAAATAAAAATAAATAAACCAAAAAATGGTTTTTTTTTAAGTACTGACTTGTTCACTTATTCTTGTCTTAACCATGGTTCCTAGTGTATAATAGGTGCTGAATAAATGCTTGGTGAATGAATGAGATGAACTGTGGCCTCAGAACCCAGCATAGCCATTTCAAGAGACTAAAGCTGACTTTCAGAGGTAGTTTAATCAAACTTGTGCAGTATGGGATGGAAATATCAATAGCTCAACTTAGTAACTTTTAGTGATAATTATGCTGATATACCTGGATACAAGAATTTTTCTCACCTATACTAACCTGTAACAATTAGGGAAGACAAATTTTAACCAGAAACTTGCAAATATAATTGATCTGTGTGCACAGAATAAACTCTTCAATAATGATGTGTTTATCAACTATCAGTTCCCTTGAGAAAGAGAGGACCTGTCTTAGAAATGTGGGCAGAGCCAACTTTAATCTTTCTAAATGTCCTTTCTGATTGTTACATCTATTCCTTAGTTTTCTTAAGCAATCAAGTCTTACAAGCCTCGCACGGTCTTGGTCTTTGCTCCTCTCAATCATAAACTCAGAGGTCAATTGAATTCTGAGCTGTTTTGTTTTATAGTGTCAACAGTTTATCAAGCTATTAGTTTCCATTTTAAAAACACTTCTGAGTCACTACTATGTGCCTCATGCTATGTTAGCTATTATATTTAATAGGGATTAAGCACATGGGTTAAAGAAAACACCTGGGACTAGAGCCTACCTCTGCAGGGCATGACCTCCAGGAGGCTATTTCAACCCTTGATTTCCTGTGTCACACAGTACAAAAATAGTTGCTTTATAGGGCTTTATGAGGATCATAGGAGGTGACATCTATAAAATGCTTAGAACATGTACTCTCAGTAAATGTTATCTAAATTATATGATAACATTTACAGTTTAAAGGGATTCCTTCCAGTCAGAGAACCCTCTTACTGTAAAGTGAATGTAAACTCAAACTAATGGTTTCACGATTGACAATAACTTATGAACCGTTTCATAGTATAGAAATTATGGGGCTATATAGATACAATGGAAGATGTTGTTATTATTTACTAAGAACATCCAATGCATTTAAAAGGGATCCAGGAAATAAGGATGATGAACAGATAGACAAAGCACAACCTGTTTCCATTTTTCCGAATATCCCTGGTGGATATAGTTAATTCTCAGTGTCAGGAGTTTTCCAGATCGCTTTTCTACTTAATTCAGTAATTACATTAATGTCATCATTACATAATGCTATTATGTAAATTTTGCTTTTAAAAGGATATAAATTCAATCAAATGATACTTTGGTAATGTTAAAAGAAAGATAATAACTCAGTGTTCTTAGTTTGTTTACTAAATAAGCACTTGTAAATTTATTCAGCTCATTCAGTGAACATTATTGAGAGCCTACCCTACTCTGAACACCATTACAGGTGAGGGATCCAAAGAAGCTCCTAGCACCAGTGATCTGGCACTATTGCCTAGGTCTTTATGTTCTACCTACTATGGACAATTTCTCTGGACACTAGCACATACAAGGCCACTTAAGGCCATGATGGATTAGACAAAAGCAAGGTCACCATGATCATGTCTATACATTGACAAATGGGAGCACTGCTCATGTCACAACTATAGCTAAAAATCCTGCTCACCTGACTTCTAGGTGGCTGCTGATTCATAGTTATTATAGCTTTGGTTTTTCTTCTTCTGTAGATGATTTAATAAAGTGTTAGAATTATGTCCACCTCCTGGAAGCATCCAATCCAAAGCAAAGCCCCACTCCCTTAAACCCTCATCAGGCCACCTAGCATAAGCCTAAACCCTGCCTTTCTTACATCGATTCATAAGACACCTTTGTCTCTCCATGGAGCGAGTCCTCTCTTGCCACTCTCAGTTGGGTTCCTACTGTTCTCTGGCTGGAGAACATTGGTGTAGAAGGCAATATCACAAGGAATACAACATACTGCTTATTAGATGATCTGGTATTGGTAGCACATACCATAAAATTTAAAATAACAGTGGTATCCCGACTACAGGAGTATTTCTCTATGTAAAGTAAGTCTGAAGGTAAAAAACAAAACAACAAAACAAACACAAAAAAATCAACAACAACAAAAAACAATGCTGTAGTGTCACTTCGAAGTCAGGGATTGTAGCCTTTTCTTCCTTTGCCCCATCCTGATCCATGCCTTGCAGATTCAGGGTCAATTCACAGCCTAGTATATGACTCCTGAAGGTTCAGCCAAGTGTCGGTAGTCCAGGCAGTTGGAAAGGACCAAAGGGCTGACAGGAGTGTGTCCCATACCTTTAACATCATACTGAAAGAGGCCTTTCAGAGAATTATACTCATCATTTCTGTCAGCTGAAGAGGTTTAAATAGCAATATTTAGTCAAAATGGCCACCATTATCCTGAAGGAATTCAGGAAAATAATCAGGTGAACATATTGCCAGTCTGGATTAAGACTTTGTTAGCTGAGGAAGAAGATGAAAATGGGCACTAAACAGAGTTGCCCACACAGTTACTGGCATGATCGGTAGCACAGGTATCAAAAAGCTTGTTTTTCCTGTTATTTGTGTAGAAAATGGGTTAGCTTATGGTAAAACACATCATTGACTGATATAGTCAATGGAAATCACTACCAAAACATTATATTCATAGCAGAAATGAGCCGATTTGGCAGACATGATGGCATGATGACATCACACAGTAAGAAACATCTTTCATGGCAGAACAAGAAATGTGAGAAAGGGCACTCAAGAGGCAGAGACAGGCAGATCTCTGTGAGACATCAGCTTGGTCTATTGTGAGTTCCAGGCCAGATGGGGCTACAGGAAGACACTGTCTAAAAAATCAAAGGTACTTCCTGCCTGGAGTTTAGGTACTTGAAGCAAAAATGCTCGGGAAATGCCTGTAGTACAAGATATTTGAGATGAGACCTTAATAACAGAGCTAACTGCTGCCTTCGTCATTCTAAAAAGGCTTAGAATGCTTAAGGCTTATCTTTTACAGTAAGCAGAGGTTCTTAAGTTATAGAATCAGTTATTAATGTATTTATTTACTTGTCTCATTTTTATAAACTGTCATTGGGAAAGCTTTCACTAGAATTCATAGTACTTTCTTTGGTGATCTTAATTATAATAAAATATTTAAGAAATTTAGAGTAATAATGTAACATCAGATAGAATTCCAAGGGTTTTACACAGATGATCCCATTTAAACACACAGAGCTCTTTGATTTGAACTCTGTTATTAACATCATCTCCTGGGGATGAAAAAACTAGAGCCACAAGGCATTTAAGCAATTTACCCTGGACGATAAGGGAAAGACAGCTGTACTAAAGTCCAGATCAGATCCTGCAGACTTGACCACACACTCCATACTCAGCAAAGGGCAGCACAGATGTGTGGGCCACTATCCTGGTACAGGAAGACATGGGGAAGAGTAAGTGGGACAACAGGCCATTTCTCTGACATTCTTAATAGGAAAACTGATGTAGTCAATGGAAATCACATTAAATCGGTCAAATTAAGAGATCAGCTTTTTGTGTAGTTTTAATCTCAAAAAATAGAAGAAAAATATGACCTTCGTACACATACTAGAACATACAGGGAAGCAATCAATTAATTTCTTAACCAATATATTCATTGCTATTATTTTTATGGATCCTTTCAGAATTCTTCTATGTGTAGATATCCATACATAGATATAGATACACTTATGCATTTATAAATATTTATAAGAATATAGTTTCATTCTACATATAAATATTGTTTTTAAATTATTCAACAAATATACTTTTTTAATGCCAGTAAATGTGTCTATACAACTTTTCATTCTTTCCTTGTTTGCCTTTTAAAAATAGTGTACTTATTTTCAAAGGAGACTTTCTTATTTATACACTGTCCTTTCTCTTTCATCTTGAGAATGAGACTCCCCCCGCCCAAATCTATGCATATAGAAATGATAGTGTTAGTTTTCCTTCTGGAAAATATCAAAACTAATAATATTTTACAAATTACAACAGCATCAGGAAAATAAAACTGAAATCTACTTTATAATTTAGTGTTGTATAGGTCTTCAAAGATCCCCTGACAAAACTGGAGAAATTTAGAAACATAAATAGAGCTTCTATAAGTTATTGCATCTTTAGCTAGCTTGCCTTTATTTAAAGTACAAATTGCAGAAATGTTTCCAACATATAATTTTAAGCAAAGCATAACTTCTAAATTTCTATTTTATCCTATTTAAAGTAGCATAAGCTTTCTCTTGAATACAATTCAAAGTATTTAATCAAATTTATGATTCTTCACAAATTGTTTAAAAGTTTTCACATCATTTAAGTAGCACTTACATTGATTTATTGAAATTAACTGTTAATGTACTGTTGAAACATCAAATTTTCCTTAAATTCATAAAGAGTAGTTCTTAAGTAGACTAAAATTTCTAGCAATCTGATATTAAAAATACCTGCCTTCTAAGAAGATTTGACATGTTGAGAAACCAAAGTTTTTGATTTGGGAGTGAAATTACATTTCTAGAATTGAAATTACATTTCAATTTCATTTGGGAGTGAAATTACATTTCTAGAATTGAAATTACATTTACCACAAATAGTAAAATCATTCATGGCTACATAATGTCATATTTAAGAAAAAAATATTGATTGTAGGAAGAATACTGAAAACTCATGTCTAGGAATGTTTGTGAGGTGTGTATGAGAACCGATTAGGAAATAAATCCCCAAATCCAGTGTCCTGAAACCCTCCACATTTTTTGAGGTCCAATTCAAGACATACCTCTGCCCAGTGTCCCACGCAGATCTATGTCTCTAAACCATCCATGCTTTCTGTTCAGTCGGATCAGTCCCCTTGCCTTCCTAACTCTTCTATGTAACATATAGCATTTCTTATTAATTGAATTTATTTTTGTGTTATTTCTCTGTATCTGAACTTTTTTCCTTTAACAAAGGACATTATGAATTACTTGAAGTTCTAGCTTCTGTGCCTGGAACACTGCTTAGTTTTCAAAGTATATTTGAGTAAATGAACTACATGAAAGATTCACTTTTTCATAAAAATGTGGTTATTTGTCGATTACATTGCTTAGTTCTGTTTTACCAAATCATCTGCTTCACTTGCTCTCATTTCCCAGTCTTTGCTTTGCAAAAGCCACAGTGTTAAATAAAGGCAGATAATTTACTTATACATTAAGATACTCAATGACAAAGTTCAGGGAAGGTCTTTACTTACTTTTGCATGAAATTTCAAGGCAAAAAGTATAAAATTATAGACATCTTAATGGAACTAAGATATTTATTAATAAGAGAAAATTATGTTGGACAGTTTAACTGTGGTTGGCTCATGTGTTGACTCACTTATAAAAGTGATATAATCAGGCCTATCTGTAAAAACTCGGGAGTTTATGAAGAAGCACATAATACTTTTGATTTTGTAGGACATCTTTTAGTAGAATCAAAGTGATTATTTTTCGATGTATCTGAAATAAGATACAAATGATAGACACAAAGGTGACTGGTAGGTTTGGAGTACTTGCCCTTAGGCCTGTCCTTATGGCCACAGTACTGAAGGGAACCATCAATGTATCAGGACATTGTAGAATGCTATTCTATTCTACTTGAAGTTGAGAGCCAGTCTCTTTTCCTCAGCTGGTAAGAGTATGTACAGTCCAACATTTACATGGGATTGGTTTCCTATTCGTGCACATATGCCAGAATGCCATGACACATCACTGGGTGCTGCATTGTGATGCGAGTGTGACACCTCAGGCCACTCTCTGATGTATCATAAAATGCTCCAAATGTCTGAACATGAAGTAGTAGCAAAGTTCATGGCTTGAAAATACTGAGAGTGACTATTTGCTTTGTGAGTAGGTCAGTTAGGAGAGTCACTGTTCTATATGCTTTACTACAGTAACCACCATAGAGTCAAGGCTACCATGTGCTAAGCACCCAGAGTGTGCTCGGTTTGTGCTGCTTGCTTATGCATCTTACATTTCTTTGAACAGAAGCCAGGCATTATCACCCCTATTTTCAGATGTGGAATCTGAGTCTTAAAATATTACATAACTTAGCCTATAGTAGAATTTATATATGAAAACCTAGTTTCATTCTAAGCACTAAGCTATTTGGCCCCACGAGTTAGGTTATACCGCAGAAATACAAATCATCACTCTGAATTTCCAACTAGAAAATGACTAAGCAATTTCTAATGTAAACAGCCAACTTTTACTTCAAGCAGGAAGCAAACTGATTCTGATGACAGATTTCCAAAACTTGTATAGACTGTTAAGAATGAGTAAGAAAACGGAGGTAATGTGTCTAACAGCTTGACCTAGCCACCGTGCAAGCACACTCAAAATGCACGTGGTAAATATAAGCAATATTCACTGGGCAATTAAAAATAAATGTAAGAAAATTGAACAGAGGTAGAACAGCAAAAAACAAAGCTATGGAGAGGAAGGAACACGTTAGTTAATCACCTGAGCTCCTCCATCTCCTGAAATCTGTGGGCAAGTCTGGATTTTCTGAATCACAATCACCTCAGCCACTAAAACAGATGACAGTGTCATGTAGGACTCCTATTTCACCCTGGAATAGACAGGAACATCTTTGCCTAGTTCCCACATCTGGTCACCCCAAATCAGATCCCCTTTCCACCCAAATTTTCTGCTTAGAAGACCTGGGGGAAGGGGCTTTTCCATCTTCCCACAGAGCTGTCTGTGATACCTACAGTCTAAATTAAACTGTGGCCTCTTTTTCCAAGACTCTGAATCTCTTGTATTAACTGATTAGTACACTAGCTATTTGTGTATCTGGCCCACACGACTGAGCTTCTGACAAACAGGGACCTAATCATCATCTAATCTCCCCTATTCCCCAACAAAAAATAAAACAACTTACACAAAATAGCTTTCACCAAACACTGAACTGAAGGGAAGGTGGGGTTTCAGGGCTTCCGCATATTTCATATTATTTAACCCACTTACTGTGAGCTTTTTGAAAGTTTCTCAGAATTAGGAGAAATGCACTACGCCACACATTCTTTAAAAGTCTGTTTTAGAGGCACAGCCAGGGAAAGAGATGTATTTCCAGGTCAGTGAAACAGTTCAAAGACAGAAAGCAGGGCAACTTGCTTCCTAAGTCAAGAAAAATCCACAGTCCCGTGCTGAGAGGACATCAAAGTCGTCAGATGAAGAGGCTCTCCCCACTTTACTTTTCACCTACTTGTCTTTGTTAAATTTGTCCTGGGTTCCCTGTGGTTGATTTCCTTTTTGAGTACAGCCCAAATGGGCCTCAAACTTCCTCTGTAGCCCAGGCTTGCCTGGACCTCAGGATCCTCCTGCCTGGATGTCCTGAGTGCTGGGATCACAAATGTCACCATTCTAGGCTCCCTCTTGGGCTGGAAATGGGGCCTTACTGTATCTTTTATCTTAATTTGAACAGCAGAGGCTCGGCCCTGCTAGCAAAGACCTTGCTCCTTTCAGTGAGGTGTTGTTTGACTCAGCAACCCTCTTTTCAAAGGTCAGTTTAAGTCTTCAGTCCCTTTGTCAGAGTGGTGAGAAACAGATATCGGGGCAAATTGATGTGAATCAAAACTACATGGCGGACCAAATAGTTTCCAATCAAGTCTACACTGTGGCTTGTGTCCTTCCCTGCTGTGTTAGTTCATTCTCTCTGGATTTCACACCTGCCTTTAGCCTCCTGTGAAACGGGAGAGTGATGCTTTACCCAGCAAGACTATTTCATGAGCTAGTATAGATAAGAAATTTTGCTTGCTGTTTGTTTTATGGTCTCATGATGAAACCCAGGTCTGCCTCCTCTTGCCAGCCTTCTACCTCAGCCTCCTAAGTGACCTGATTCCAGATGTGTGGCCACATCCAGCTAAAATTTTAAGTGCCTAATACCACACTGGTAAATGGCCAGTAAATTATACTTGGGGTGTTTCACCGATATTCTGTCCCTTAGAGTCCAGGTGGAAAAGGACCCTAGACTGAGACACAAGGCTATCCTACTGGAAGCAGCTCACATGGAGGCTCTGTCTCATCTCTGTTAAGGAATTTCTTTATCCTCCTCAGAGTTGAGTCTAACATTGCTAAGCCACTCTTGGTGTTGAAGCACTTTTACATCTCAACATCCCCTGGCTGCCTGTCCTAAAATCAGTCAGGACACGCACAGAGGTTTCTCAGATCCTATGACACTGGGACTTTGGGGTGTCAGGTCCCCAGCTCCCCATCTCCTCTCCAGGTTAAGATGCGGATGGGGACGCTCTCCACACAGCCTTCGGTTTGATTCCCACTTCCTCCCCGGCTCTCCGAGCGGTTCTGAGGTAGTAACCTCCGGTGCCTCCACCCACGGTCGGGCCCTGACGTCACGGGCGGTGTCCCAACCAGCCCATAAAATGGCAGGTGCGCGGCGCGCCCTGGGCAAGCTCGCTCTTCTGGCCGCCGAGCCTCCGCCGGCGCCCCACGTCCGAAGCCGAGCGGAGCCGAAGCGCTGGCCACTGTAGGTGCTCGAAGCCGGGTCGGCTGGGCCTCCGCGCACCGACGCCCATCTGCTCCTCTCCGCCGTCCCGCTCCCGCTCAGGCTCCAGCAGCCGCAGTCCAGCTGCCGCCGAGACCCGGGCGCCGCCGGCCCGCGGGACCAATGAGAACCCCGCTGCTGCCCCGGGCGCTCCTGGTGCTGTCGCTCCTGATCCTTGGCTCAGGTGAGAACCTGCCGCGCCCAGCTGCAGGCGGGCTGTCTCCTTCAACGGTGCTCTGCTGCCTTTTGGAACCCTGAAATTAGTCCTGGGGCAGGTGATCCCCAGAGCTCGCTCCCCTGAGGTAGCAGATGCCGGGGGAGTTTCTAGCCTCCGAGGCAGGACCTGGCTGTGTACACACCTGCACCAGTTGATGGACACCTGAGACATCATTTCAGCCTGAACTTTTGACAGATAAGTCAACTGAGGTCCAGAGAGGTGATTTCCCCCAAGAGTAGGTAATTCCTGGACCCAGGAGGGTTCGTTGACTTCTCCCTAATTTATCTCTGCTCTCTAGGAATTTTACTTTCAGAGAGAGGTTAGAGGCACGGCTGCTGATGCTGTTTTGAGATCTAAAACTATTAAGATAAAGCAGGGACTTGAAACTTAGGAAGAAACTCCAAATGTTTCTTCTCTATTAATAACGGTGATTGGAAGCACAACGGAAATCATTGTCAGCCACCACTGGCAATACATTTTGCATTTCATATACATGCTCAACAGTGTGAATACATTAGGAAAATGTGTCTCAGCATCCAGAACCTGTTAAAAGGAGTCGGGACAGCCGGACATGGTGGTGAACACCTTTAATCCCAGTACTCCGGAGGCAGAGGCAGGTGAATCTCACTATGTAGACCAGATTGAGGCCAGCCTGTTCTACACAGTGAGTTTCAGTCCAGGTGTGACTACAGGGAGGCCCCTGTCTAAAAAATGAGTGGGGGGTTGGTGCAGAGAGCATTATTAGAAACACACATGCATACAGGATGTGATTAGAGTATTCTGACATTCCTGTTGAGTGGTTATATTGGTTGGATTTGGCAAGATGTTTTAAATGTGGAGATGAATGTGGACTACTTGTGGAAAAGAAAACCTGGATAAAAGAGGCTCTATAATTGGAGCAGCTGAGTTTGCTTCTTGGCAAAATGTGAAGTTGCTTTCATAAGTGACTCAGTCCCAAACAGTAGCACGTATGCAATAGCTGCTTTGATAACAAGATAAATGTTTCTGCCCAACACAGCCATCTGATAAGACAAAAGCAGCCCACCTCATCTCTCCTTTCCCTGCAGGCCACTATGCAGCTGGGTTGGACCTCAATGAAACCTCCTCTGGAAAAAAGCAACCTTTTTCTGAAGACCACCATGCTGGTGGAGTGGCAGTTTCCTCAGGAAGTGAGATGTCCTCTGGAAGTGAGGTTTCTCCCATAAGTGAAATGCCTTCTAGTAGTGAACTGTCCACTGGGACCGACTATGACTACTCAGAAGAGTATGATAATGAACCACAAATATCTGGCTATATTATAGATGATTCAGTCAGAGGTAAGTAGAGGATACAGGGAAAATGTTGTCTATGAGATGTGGCTTGATCTGAGCAAAGTGGCTTCAGAAGAAAAATGGCTCTCCTCTCATGGCTCATGATTTTTCCTCATGGCTTTACGTCTGTTGGATATCCTCCAAAGACCTATGTGCAGGTGCATCCCATAGGTCCAGAGAACTTCCTAATGATTTCTGTTTAAGTTGAATCTTTACAATTCTGTTAAGTAAGAATCATTATTCTCATTATACAGTTGCTGAGGCTTGGGCAGGTGATAGCGTGGTGCAGGGAGCAAGCACTTGAGCCAGAATTAGAAGCCAAATCTGTTTGATTCCAGGACTACCTTCTTTTCCAGTGTGGCACCTGACCTTTATTCTGAGAGCAGAGAGAGTCTTTATGCATTCCCACTTGCCTTGCAAGCTCAGCATTTGTGTCCACGTCCCTCACACTACCCTTCCTCAAATAGCTGCATTTTGACAAAGCAAGGGGACAGAGGAAATAATGAGGGAGAAGGAATCGAACTTATCCTTTAGAAATGTTAAAGGAGCATAAGCATGCACAGATTTTTGTATTAGTCCAAATCCTGTTTATCAGTCAAAAACTAGTGACTCCTGCTTTTCTTTGTTTTTACTGTTATCTGATCTTTAGTGAAGATCTTTTGTTTTAATGAACACCAGAGAAAGAGATAAATGCTCACTACCCTCATTTTACTTTGGATTTTGAGGGACAAAAAATGCCATCAAGAAGTCAGATCTAGGAGTACCCACCTAGGAGGTAGGGCAGGATGGTTTCAGAGCTCTTTTAGGCCTCTTCTTTCCCAGCAGTTCCATGACTCCTTCTCTGTAGGCTCCCAGAACTAAAGGGAGAGTGTGTGTGCCAGGAGAGACTACAGGAGGGATAGGCTTCAATGAGCACACTACTCCCTTGCTTCTAAATTTGGGCTTTTTATGTGTGGTTGGGGAAAAGATGAGGTTAGGCCATCAAAATGTCTAGCAATTAGTCTCTTAAAGATGTGTTAAGTTATTAACACTTCAGAAGGCCATATAAATGATTAGTGGAGCAATGGCCTGCGCTCAGAATTTCAGTTCAGTGTATTATAAACCGAGGAGACGGGTAGTTTGAAAAGCTGTTCAGTTAAATACCTGTGGGTGTCATTTCTGTTGCAGTACTATAGCACAATGATCATTATTTGTCTCTAATTTTGAATCTACCTGATATAGTACAGTAATATTCATTTAAAATAGTTTCAACTAGATGATTTATTTTAACTTGTACTTTGTTAAAATCAGAGGAAAGTTTCTATATAAAAGCTGCATGACCACCTATTTAGCAATACTCCTGGCAGATTTCACTTTGTTAATGTTGTTATAGTAACCTACTAAAACCTCACGATATTTGTTTTGTCATTTCTTTAATCACAGATGTTCTGTCTTTAATATAACTGTTAACTTTCTATTATGCTTCTAGTGTTTTCTATGTGCTTGCATGACCTTTGTGACTAATGGTGTTTTCTCTTTTCACGGCTCTCTGTTTGCTAAACACTTGGCCATATAACCCTCTTAAGGGATCAGTGTAACACAAATGCACAGCATTAAACGGAAACCTCTCCCTTCCATCCTTAGCATGTAAGTAAGCTGTATCTGTAAGAATGCGTGCAATCTCTGTAGATTTAGAGTGAATCTCTGAGGCATTCAGCACAGATATTGCTGTATTATTTTGAAGAGACTGAACACAACAGTAAGATCCCTGAAAGGTATCCGTTGCTATCTTGGTACTAAAATTTATATATATATATATATATTCAGTTTCTTTCCCCCTTAAGTTAGTGCCCACTAACTTCTAAGGTAGTAAGTACAAGATAAATATGGGGAAATAAGATGGACAAATATGTTTCACATCCCCTTTTAATCAATGGCATTGCCCTTTTCCAAGAGATAATGAAAGAGTGGGGAAAAAAAATCAGGCTTTGGGGACTGGAGATGGCTCAGCAGTTAAGAGTGCTTGTTGCACTTGCAGAAGACCTGAATGAGGTTCCCAGCACCCACCCACACTGGACATCTCTTAACTACTTATAATAACTACCTGTAACTCCAGCTCCAGGAGATCCAATCCCCTCTTCTGGCCACCACAAGTACTTGTGCATGCATGCATGTGCACGCACACACACACATACACACACATACACACACACACACACACACACACACACACACACACTCACATCAGCACTGTTTTTTTCCTAGCTGCTTGTCCTAGGACAAGTTACTTATCCTCGCTGAAATTATTTCTTCTCTGTATTATGTGGACAACAGTATATCTATATGCATACGCTGATAAAATAACTAAGGTACCATGTGACAGAGATTTTTAAGCACCATCTGACATAGATATTCTGACAGTTTATTATAATTACATTGTGCTAAATGATAAGACAAAATGGTTGTTATCCCCATGAGTTCTCAGGACTCTGATTTCTGTGTCACACGTATGTAAAATCACATTTAAGATGAAGGGACTGTTGGCAATAAATGTGCCCTAAACTTATCAACTTTCTTTTTACTAGTTGAACAGGTAGTTAAACCCAAGAAAAACAAGACAGAAGATGAAAAGATATCATCAGATAAACCCAGAAGAAAGAAAAAAGGAGGCAAAAATGGAAAAAATAGAAAAAACAAAAAGAAGAAAAATCCATGTAACGCAGAGTTTAAAAATTTCTGCATTCATGGTGAATGCAAATACATTGAGAACTTGGAGGTGGTCACATGCAAGTAAGTTTTTAAAAATTATTTTAAAATTATTTTTATTATTTTCATTTTATGTGTATGAGTGTATTGCCTGCATGTGTGTGAGTGCACCCGTGTCGTGCAATGCCACGGAGGTCAGAAGAAGGTGTCGGATTCCCCTGGAATTAGAGTTAAGGATGGTTCATAGACTCCATGTGGGTGCTGGGAATCGAACCCCGGTCCTCTGCAAGAGCAGTCAGTGCTCTTAACCATTGAGCCACCTCTCCAACCCCACAAGTAAGTTTTAAAGCCTTTCCAACTCCTTATTTCCCACACTAGATCCGACACTTTTACCTAGGGAAACTTCTACCTAGAGAAAAACCATGGAATTTTCCAGTGTATAAACCAAGGGCCAGAACATATCTTTAAAAGATAAGGTAGTGAATATGTAGGCTTTGTGGGTCAACATTATGTATGTAGTTAGATAACCAACAAAAATGTAAAAATTTAAAAATGGAGAACATTTTCAGTTTGCAGGCTGTGCAAGACAAAGCAAATGGGGTGTGGTTTCTGACTGCGGGTATAAACCATCATTTGTTACGTCATACTCATATGCACATATACATCCATATAAATAAATATATTTTTAAGCATCTTCTTGAGGAGGGACCTTAAGGCACTTCTCACATAATCTTTCAGGTTCTTCTACCCTCCCTCCTCAAATCTACCAACACATTGAATGATACTGGAAGGCATTAACTGCACAATCAGCCATTGAGCTAATCAGGTGGTCCCAAAGGAACACAAAGAATGACAGATGTGTCTTCTTTGAACATCATACAGATACATGGCATAGCTTTCCTCATTGTTGAAATTGAATGAGTCTATAGTGAAATAGTAAACTTGAAATATGGAGAATGTTTTTGGGAATTCATATTTTTTTATTGTGTTACAGATGTCATCATGACTACTTTGGTGAACGTTGTGGAGAAAAGTCCATGAAGACTCATACCATGGATGACAGTGACTTATCGAAGATTGCACTGGCAGTCATAACTGTCTTTGTGTCTGCCGTGAGCCTCACAGCCATTGGCATTGTTATCACAGTTGTGTAAGTATGGCACAACTTAAAATTTTAACTGTTCAGTATTTCTATCATTTTCTACTAGTAATTATTACATGAGTTATTCTGTTGGTGGTGTGCGATCTTTGAACAGAGTGCAGTCAAAATATGCATTACTTTGGCTACTGTTGAAACAATGTATTAAGCCAGTTTTCGGAACTAGAACATTTTTGAACTTAAAAATTGATAGTTTTATCACATATTATCTTTTTACACCTGGTTATTTCTGAATCTCAGAATGTGCTGGTATCTTCTGTGAACATTTTACACTTAAGCATAAAGCTGCTCAGAAACTAATTATGGTCTGGTTCGTAGTAGTTTCATAGCAGCAAAACACTGCTTTGGCATAAAAAGCCATCACAGAAAGCTTCAGATCAGCAGCCAAGACAAGACGTGTCTCTTCTCATATCACAATGCCAACTTTGGAGTTGGGAATTTCATAGCACAGTGCTAGTTCATTTCTAGCTTATGCCCATTTTGTCATTATCATATACAATAGTGTGGGAACTTATTAAAAAACAAAACAAAACATTTCCTCCAAATGGAGTGGCGTAGGAAGCAAGGACAGCTCTGTTACTGTTGTCCTCCTACAGCATCTTCTCCGGGCAACAGCAGATCACACGCCTCACTTCATGAGCAAAGAATGTTAGAACTAGACTGTTTTAGGCAGTAGGCACACTGATGGATATGTCAAAATGGTATTGTCTGTCAGACAGAAGTCACTGAAGAAGGGAAGTTGGAGGAGGGCATGAATGGTGCCAGGATGACTCATGTACTACCAGGGCTTGGGAAAAGCAATGGACTCATTATTCTAATTTTAGGTCTTGGTAAATTACCTTAACAAGTGGACTGTGAACATGATCAACCACTACTGTCCTTCAGGATTCAGGAGTTATCTTCTGCCATTGCTAAAATGACACATAAAAGCTATTTTCTTGTGCATGTAGAGTTTGTTGTGCAGTTTAAATTTGTTTAAATTACCTTAACAAGTGGACTGTGTACATGATCAACCACTACTATCCTTTAGGATTCAGGAGTTATCTTCTGCCATTGCTAAAATGACATATAAAAGCCATTTTCTTGTGCATGTAGAGTTTGTTGTGCATTTTAAATTTGTTTTGCACATTCTAGAATTTCTTGTAGTGCTTCAAGCCATATGCAGAAGTATTTAAGGAAAACAACATATACAAACCATTATCATTGAACATAGAAGAGCAGAACAAAAAGCATGTTAGCTAAAGAAATGTTTTACAGTAACTTCTACTCATTCAACTGCCATACTTAGTCCTTTGGAAGAACAGGGAATGACTGTTATGTTGACACTCTTGCACTGTTTTTCTTTGGGGCTTTACCAAGAATTGAATCCAGGGCTTCATGCACTAGCCAAGAACTCAACCACTGAGCTACAGACCCAATGGTTTTACTTTTGCTTGAGGCACAATCTCAGTAAATTTTCTAAGCTCAACTGCATTTGTAACCTTCTTACATCAGACTCTTGAGTAGCTGGATTATAGGCCTGTACCACCAGGCTCGGCTCCTTAATGGCTTGCTTGAAATTAAGCAACGATTTTATTTTCTTTTTCTCTCAAATCCTTCTTGTATTTGAAACATGAACAGTAACCCTGAGTCACAATTACTGGGATTTTTTTCCATAATAGAAGTGACTATTTTTCTTTAAACACCACAAGCAAAAGTTCTTCTGGTTTTAATAATAATGTTTAGTAGAATGACTAAAGTCCTACTAAAATTAGAATTGCTTGTACCAAGTGCACCAAATTTAATTATGGGTTTTGTTTTTATTCTTGTTTTTTTGGTCTTTTTGACACAGGGTCTCCCTGTAGCCCCAGCGGTCCTGGAACTCACTATGTCGACCAGGCTGGCCTTGAACTCACAGAGATCTGCCTGCCTCTGCCTCCCTGGTGCTGGGATTAAAGGCGTGCACCAACACACCCGGTTTAATTATGAGTTTTTAAAAATACATTCTAGCAATAAACTAAATTAGAATGAAATAATTCTATTTGGAGATGAATTAAACATAAGTTGTTTTATAATTAGTTTTTAAAATTTCTTATCACTTAAATTCAATTTTCAAGCATGAAGTCCTCCTGTTATAAAGTGATAGTGTCACCTCCTGTGCTTAAGGACATGAATATGTTCCATGCCTTCTGAAAGTTTCCATTTTAAATATACATTTAAATTTCAGTGTTCCAGAAATGTATCTGGATAGTAGCAGCATGAATGTCCCCCAGAGAAAGAATATTGGTAGCATTTTGTTGATGGGTGTAGGTTTTGGTTTAATGACGCATAGAATGCTTGTCTCTAAGAACTCCCAAGAAGAAACTCCTGTACTGATAAAACCTCCACCGCACACATGAATGAAACTTTAATAACAGAATACCTTGTTCTCTGAAGGCTTCGAAAACGATACTTGAAGGAATATGAAGGAGAGGCAGAAGAACGAAGGAAACTTCGACAAGAAAATGGAAACGTGCATGTCATAGCATAGCTGAAGACAATGTAGGTTTGCCTGTTAAAAGACATTTTCCCATTATATAAGTTTGAAAAATACACTAATACCTCAAGAAAACAGAATCTATTCTTAATTATGGATACACTGCAAACAGTGGTTCTTTTTTTAAATGCTATTGTTTGAGTAAGATTGAGCTTATTCTTGAGAATAGACTATGTTTTTAATCATTGCTAAAAGAATTATTAATGTCAGAAACTACCAGATAATGAGAAGATATAAAGAATCAAAATACTGAGACAAATAAAATAGGTGACATACAGAAGGAATTGATGGACTATGAAAACATCCTAAAAGAGAGAGAATCCAGTGGAGTGCATTTAGGGGTTAGGAAAGGTCATGTACACAAAATGACCTTGAAAGTCAGTGAACTGTAAAGGACTGATGAAACTGGAACAGGGTTTACAAAGAAGAGAGATTATGAAAAGTTGGACAGATCACTTAAGAAACTTGTGGCTATGGCCTGGTTCAAATGACTTTAGGTGAAATAAGGTTGTAATGACAGGGTGAGTTCCCATGGTAGAGGGCCAAGGATGAAGGATCCCACTAAAAGGAGAGGAAGTGAGACAAGAATTTGAATGCTGCTTTAAAGAAAAGAAGAAGGGAGGCTGGAGCAATGGCTCGGCAGTTCTGTTCCTAGCACTATATCTGGTGGCTCAGTACTGCTTTTAACTCGAGCTCCAGGGGAATCTGATGCCTCTTGGCCCCCAAGGGCACCTGTGCTCATGTGCACATATCTGCATGTAGACACACACATGCATAATTAGAAATATTGAAAATTAAAATATTTTTACAATCAAACAAAGGGAGAAATTTGAAACAAACTTGAAAGTGGCCTGTTAGAAATCTATGATTTTATTTTTTAAATAAGGAGAGATAAGTGTGTTATAGCTAGAAGGCAAGATAATTCATTGATCATGAAAGTAAGGCACTAATGAGATGACTTCAGAGGAAGGAGGAAGCAGGAGATCTAGGACACCCCTAGCATTGTTTTCATAAATCCTCCATTTCCTCAAACATTTAGAGAAGATGTCATGTCCCTAATGCACTGTCTTTCACTTTCAGTAGACTGAGTAGTTACTTGGCATGCTTGTTAATATGGTATTCCTATGTCCATCCTAAATCTATGAATTGGAATTTCTATTATTAATGAACATTCTTGATGGTTCTGATTCTTGGAGAGCTGTTACAATTTAGCACTGGCGAGGCAGTGCTCAGATATTCTGAGCCCAATACAGAACCAGTCTCATAACTCATGAAATGGATGGCTGTTCACACCAGTGCTTTGTATTCATTGCACCACTTAAACACATATTGGTTTACTGAACCTAGGCTAAGACTTGATACATCCATAAGGGTGGAATTCTGAGTATTTAGTGCCATTGAAATTTCTCAGTGTAGGTCCCACATTGATTTTAGGATATTACTATGCTGTGTTGGCACATAGTGGCTGCCTGTTAACTAGTAGCTACTGTTATTATACCCTTGGTATTAATTATCCAAAATTAACTGTATATCATAAATACTGAGACACTTAATCTATGTTTTTAATTATGCCCAATTGTGTATAGTTCATTAGGAAAGCTATTTTTCTCGACCATTGTCGCTTTCTTTATTAAGCAGAGTTTTATATAAGTGGTATGAGCATTTGCAGTTTTCTAAGTAATCATATAATTTAATAAGAAATGAAAGAAGGAAAGTGACAGTTTTCAAGCCAAAGTGACAGTTGTCACTGAAAAATACTTAGCATAGCTTCTAGGACATCCTAGAAAAAAAAAAGCTGGCAGGAATTCTAATTCCTCATCTTCCTTTGAAATTTCTTAAAGCTATGTTGGAATTGAACTTACCTCTAACACTTTTTTTTCCTAACAGGACAGCAGGTTGGAATCACTGCCACATCACAGCTGGAACTGTTGCACTGGTCCTCCTTTCAGTGAAGAAAGTCGAGCCTTCTGTTCTGATGGGTTAAAACTGTCAGTTGTCACTTTTTATGCTAAGTCTTATTTCTGTACATAAAGAGATGCATAGAGATAAAAAGTATTTTTTCATGCTGTAAATAATTTATTTAATATTTAAGAGTTATTTATTTTATGGCTCATTAAACTTTTTTAATCAAACAAATTGAGAGTCTGAATATTTGTTTTGGGGGTTCAATACTTTAGAATACTTTTCTCTAATATTTGGTTTGTCCCTTTCTGCTCTCTCTACTGCTTCTTATTATTCTTAACTTTCATTCTTTCAGAAAGGTCTCACTATGTAGGAATTTGTGATCCTTCTGCTTATAGGCATGAGCGCTGAACCTGGCTTTAGAAAATATTCTTTTTTTAAAATTAAAAAAAATTAATTACGTGTATATGTCTGTGTACTAGTACTGTAGCCCATGGAGGCCAGAGGTGTTGGATCCTCTGGAACTGGAATTACAGGTGGTTGTTAGCTACATAGTGAGGGTGTTGGGAATTGAACTCAGGTCCTCTGGAAGAGCAGTACACGCTCTTAACCACTGAGCTCTCTCTTCAGCCCCTAGAAAGTACTCTTTAAGAAGAAAGGTATAGTTCCTTACTCCTCCCACAAACACATAATATTTATAATAATAATTCCAAATTGGCCTTTCCTATTCCATGTAGGACTTATACCAAGTCCTATAAATTATAAAAACATCTGAAACATAACACAAACACACACACACACCAAAAATAAATAAATAATAAAGATAAATATTAAAAAGTTAAAAGTCTGAGCTTCCAGAAACTCCCTCACTTCCCCAGGCTCCTGACTTAAATGGACTGGAGTGAGTTGTGATATCTAGATTTGTAAAAGATCCTTAAATGTTTCTTATATGCAGCCAGTATTGAGAACACTTGATTTACTTCTGCTGAAACATGTTTCACACACATTTTCCTCAGCCTTAGTCACTAAACATGCATTTCAGCTGCTTCCAGTGCAGTGTTAGGCATGCAGGACAACAAAGACCTGACTGGGAGACATTCACCACCTGGTTGGCAATAGTGGTATATCTTGTCAGTGCAGTGCCCGAAACAACTAGCTGAGGCATGCCCCAGGAATCCATGGGGGCCCAGAAGCTCTCACCCAGCCTAGCCGGAGAAGTCAGGGAGCACTTCCTTCAGAGATGCTGCCTGAGATTGTCTTTGAAGGATGGTTAAGGGGCTGTGCTACAGGCATCATAAGAGGAACAACCAAATGACAGTCTGCATCAGTATGCCCTGACTAGGAATATGGTTCATCATTGAAACCAAATATGTAGTCAAAAGAGCCTCTAAGGACCTGGATTGTGAAGACAGCCACCCAGGGCCTTTAACTTAAAATCTAGGACATGGGACACAACTGGAGCAAGGTAATATGGGTAGAAATTTGAGTTGGTTTACCTTCCAGGTAGAACATCAGTCCACTGTGTTTGAGAGGGATTTGTCCAAGTCCAGAGGCCAAATGATTGGCTTGAAAGCAGTTAAAATATTGTATATGAAAAGCCAAGTATCTGTATCTGGGAAGGAGAACTTGGCATGGATTTCAAGTCTGTGTCTAGATTAAAATTATGAAATAAAGATTATTTCCTGTAAAAGCAAGTTTGAAGGCAATAAGATGGTGAGGAAGAGAAGAAATTATTCTAGAATGATCCTGGGTTTCTGACTGCAGAGGCCAGGTGTCAGAGGAACCCAGGAATTAAGAAAAGTAGAGAATCTGTTGGAATGTTTCTGAGTGTTTCTGAAGAGAGCATGCCTTTCATTTACTCTTCATTGAAGAATGTGCTGTCTTTGTTTGGGAACGCTACTTTTTCCAGTAGTTTAGTGATCTGAATCATCTCATCCTGTGGCTGAGGAAAGAAAAGACAACAACCAGGTCCATTAGTATGAAGAGCTCGGCTCTGGATCCATTGGGCTTATAGTATTAAGTATCCAATAAATAGATATATGTTTGCAATTCAAAGACGAGAATAATTTAAATCAAATTAACTGAAGCTACAAAAATATCTAAGGTCACCAAAGGAGACTATCATGAATCAGAGATTGTCTTCCAATGAGCACTAAGTGTTTGAAACTACTGTAGCTTCTGAGAAGGTTCTAGGCACGTGCCTCCTGCCCCATTTTCTCTTGTAGCCCTTAAAACAAAGTTTATGAGGTAACCACAGTAAAAAGACGAGGGAAGAAGGCAAAAACTCACCCTTAAGTAACATAAAAATTGAATCTTTTGAAAAATTTAATATCCATGAATTCATATACATGCCTTACACATAGTAATTCATACTTTGTATTTCCTTAGACCATAAGAAATTGTATAAATAAGTGAAAGTCAGAAATGTTATATATCCTGTCCATGGTCACACAGCTAGTAAATGCAGAGCTAGATTCTGGCTACAGATCTAGTCTACAAATGCTGTTAAGCTGATTTCATCATCACTGTCTCTTCCTCCCGGACAACTTTCTCTACTGTCTTACTTGGCCCCAGCTAAGGAAAGTTCCTCTATTAAATAATCTCATAGGACTTACTTGCATTTTGATTAAAAACCTGTTTGTGTAGCTCCTTGACACTGCTAGTGTTCCTCTTTACTGCTTCTCCTGTAGTCAGGTGTTTGATGGGTTTGGAGGATCATGTCTACTTTTGAGTTTAGCAGGGTATGTTTTAGAGCTGCCACTCATTTACAACATACTGATTGGCTGATTTATATCTTGTAGGCCTAAATCAGATGATCCTTTTTGTTTAATCTACCAATGTCACCTTCACAAAATTTTCCAATCTATTCCTTCCCCCATTGTCTCTTAAAATATGACTGATCTCTTATTTATGGTGTACACACATTGAATGATAAACTCAGAAGATATATCAGATAAATCTTGGAGACTCACAATTAAAGCTGAATGTTGCTCTTTAGCTAAAATAGTGTCTCCACTTTCTGAAAAGGCTGCTGTTAAATTAATTAGATAACATCTACATGTGTGTTTTGCTCAAGAGAAAGGCAATTTGAGTGCTAGTTAGGTTAGGTTGGTGTATTTGCATTCCCTTTTGGAGCAAAATCCTCCTAATTTTGTAGAGAACATATCCGTTGCATTCAGAGCCTCAGAGCTAAGTCTAGGGCTAATTTAACTCCAGGTTAAATAAGATACATGTTCCAACAGCATCTGTTGTCTTGTTCCTTAGTATCTACAGCACTGTGACATCTTGGGAGGGGGTGTGGAATCAGCCAGATCCCAAGAGCTCTTCACCATGGGGGTTTATCTCTGAAGATAGGCAAATATGTTCCCTATTTCCCTATGTTGTATGCCCAAGATTTTGTTTTCCATATATGTATGTATATATATATGGTATGTAATATATATTCTGATATATATATATATATATAATCTGTAGTTTCAAGGATCAGAACGTTCCGTCAAGCTTACTTCAAATTCTCTGTGTCTTCCTCTTTGACAACCATCTCTACCTTCTTCCTTGACCCCAGGTATGTAAGATTTCCTGTTATATAGTCCCATAGCACTTAGTAGTAGTTCAATTAAGTTCCTATTTCTATAACTCCTTAATTAACATTTTTATCTAATCTATAAACTCTCAAGGGCAGGGACTCGATCTCTTCCACTGCTCAGTGAATGTATTTTGACTGAAGAATGAAAGGACATCCAACACTGTTTCTTCTTATAATTGTCCCTATTACAGAAAGTGTTTTGCCCTTCAAGAGAGCTGTACAGGGGCTGAAATAATGTCTTTTTCATAAGTAAAAATTCTTTTTGGGGTCATACATAATAATTTCTCAGTGGACCTACAAGAACGTAAAATTATATAGAATTTTCCATCAGTTTTCATGGGCCTCAAGTGGCTGTTCCATTGAGGGGAAGTTCTGTTATCTACAATGGCCTTTGTTACTAGATCTAACCTTTTTCTCTTTCATTTATTCAACCAGTATCTTTTGTTAACTACATAAAGCACCTTGTGCTGGGTGAGTTGGAATGTAAAGGTAAATAGTCTACATTCCAGGAGCTATAGCCTCTGAAAGATGAGTCAGAGGAAATTAATCAGTCCAAAACAGCACTGTCAGTCTACCTGCATCCATACCGTCTGTGCTTTATGATTCGTAGTCACAAAGTATATTATTGTTATATAAAATAAACTGAAATGCAATTTTCCTGTTCAAGGTAGAAAATGCATTTATGTGCAAATTCACTTAAAATTTAAAATAATTTAAATCTGGGACGGGTAAGCTACATCCCATGCTTTATAAAAGCTCTAACCAGAGCCTATAGAAGAATTTAAACTTTGTAACAGACCAGTATTTACCTCTTTAAGACTAGAACAAACTAAAGAATGGGAAAGTTAGGGAGATGACTTCATTGGTAAAGTGCTATCATGTACTTATGAGGACTGAGTTTGTATCCCTAGCACTCATGCAAAATATGGACAGCATGGGGACAAAGGCTGGCAGGTCCCTGAAACTCACTGAGAACTCAGTGTAGCCAAACCGATGAGCTGTAGGTTCAGTGAGAGAACCTGTCTCAAAAATTAAGGTCAAAAGAGACTGAGGACCCAAGGAAATTTCTGAATTCTACATGCATGCGCACACATGTACACACAGACACCATACAAACAAGGAATACACTCCCCAGCAAACACACATACTACAAGGATACCCATTGTCAGCACTATAATTTAACAGTATAAAAATTGTTAGCAATCATGCTAGAAAGGAAATAAACTCAAGAGGTATAAGATTTTGTAGAAAAAAAAAAAAAAACAGGCTTAATAGAATCAATGTACCAATTATAAGAACTTATAGATATATCTCATGAGACTGCCAGATCTAAAATTCCTAAATTGTCTTTTCCTCAATGACAAATTAGCTCATTATGAAACTAAGAAATACAATAGCACTTAAATTTTTCAGTAAACTGTAAGGCACTTTTATATTAACAATAAATACATACAATTTCATTAAAATAGTCTAGATGCCTATTAACAGAAAGCAAAGAAATCTATCATGGAGAGGTATTCTTTTTATACAGACTTTATTCTGTAAAGAGATAAATTGCCCTCCCCCAAGTAATCTTTAAATTTAACAAAATATTAATAAAATTCCAATCTGAAGTTTTTAGAAACTACAAAAAGCATATTTTGTGGGAAAATAATAGAACATGAAAAAAATGTTATTTTGAGAAATAAAAGGATCCTTGATTTTCTGTGTCTTTTTAAAGTGTTACTTATTTTTATTTTATGTGTATGTGTTTATTGCCTGAATGTAGATAAGTGCACCCATGTCATGCAATGCCCGCAGAGGTCAAAAGAGGCTGTTGAATCCCCTGGGACTGGAGTTATGGGCAGTTGTTACCTGCCATGTGGGTGCTGGGATTTGAACCCGGGTCTTCTGCAAAAACAACCAGTGTTCTTAACCACTGAGCCATCTCTCCAGCCCCATTTTCTGAGTCTCTTAAACATTAATTGGTTAAGGTTTCTGGAGCTGCCATCATGATAGCTTTTTAATCAAATAATAAATGAATATAGCCTTCTACCCAGATGTGCACAAAGTAAAGAAAATCAGAGATATTCTAGCTTACACAACGACGAAACAGAACACAGAGATCTTAGAGACAGCATATTTCAAGATAGGACCAGCAGCATAAGTTTCTAGGGGGAAAGTGGACTACTCAGCAAATGTTGAAGAGAAAAGGGTCATAACATGTGAAGAAAAGTAAAAGAAGGTAATGATGTTACAGGGTGATCAAAAATGGATTTCAAAAGAAGACAATATCTAAGTGTGAAACTCTAAAGTGAATGCAAAATAATATAGGAAAGGTCAGGTGTGGTGGTGCGTGCCTTTAATCTCAGCAATCAGGTGGCAGAGGCAGGCAGATCTCTGTAAGATTGGGGTCAACCTGGTTTATATAGCAAGTTCCAGGTCAGCTGGGGCTATAGGAAGATTCTGTTTTTTTAAAAAAAAAAAATAAGTAGCCAGGCGTGGTGGCACACACCTTTAATCCCAGCACATGGGAGGCAGAAGCAGGTGGATCTTTATGAGTCGGAGGCCAGCCTGGTCTACATAGTGAGTTCCAGGACAGCTGGGGCTACAAG
>NW_008347125.1:1340222-1391093 GCF_000622305.1 Nannospalax galili
AAAAAAAAGGAAAATCTACTTGTAAATCAGAAATGGAAAGCAAAATTCTACTATTTAAAAAGCATATATAAATCAAAGCAATAAGAAGATAACACTTTACAGCCATCATATTTGCAAAAAAAAAAAAATAGAGGATGGGTATAGCTAAATGTTGACAGAAGAATGTGTCCATAAGAATCCTTAATGGTTCCGATTGGAGATTATCCAGGAGCTGCCACTCTGGTAGTACTTAGTCAAATTAAAATGAAGATGCTGTGTTATCCAGAATGACTATACCCCTGAGACATGTAGATTGGAAACAATACTTCCCATAAGGATGTTCATTGTAGCATTGTTCTTTTCACTGAGAGTTAGTCAATCTATGTGTCCATGACTGAGTAATTCAGAACTAAAGCAGTGGGTGCATTGCCACGTCCTATGCAACAATTAGTAGCAAAGAAATGTGCTCATGGAAATAAGGGTAGTTTCATTTTTACATTAAAATTTCAAAGAGTAGTTGGCCTGGCAAGATATGCCCACTTATGCAGTAGTGACATGACTGTTATGGGAGTAACCAACCACTTTCTGATTGAGTTTAAGGTCTGTTTCACAAGATGGGGCCCATACCTGACACTAATATCAGGTCTAAGAAACTGTGGCTAGACAGGTCACAGGCTATAGAGGAAAGTCTACTACTATTATTCTGCTAAATAAATATAGTATTAAACTGACTTGTAATGACTCATTGTTATACCTAAGATTAATGAATCAACTCTCGCCAGAGAAGCTTCTTCATGCAGCAGATCGTGGTTATCCCAGAGACCCACAACTGGCCAACATGCAAAGAATAAGAAACTACAGAGTGCTTGTAGGGAATGGAAAGCTTACAAGAACCAGAGGAGGTAGATGACCACAAGAAAACAGAGTTTTCAGGGAACTGAGTAGTTCCTCAAATAAATGCATAGTAATACACAAGACTGATGTAATTTTTAAAAATATTTTATTTATAATTTTTATTTTATGTGTATGAGTGTATTGCCTGCATGTACATGAGTGCACCCGTGTCATGCAGTGCTGCAGAGGTCAGAAGAGAGCTTCAGATTCCCCTGGAACTGGAGTTAAGGATGATTTGCAGCTGACATGTGGGTGCTGGAAATCAAACCCGGGTCCTCCGCAAGAGCAGTCAGTGCTCTTAACTGCTGAGCCATCTCTCCAGCCCAGATTGATGTAACTTTAAACCAGGCAAATTCCAGCATAGATGTGGGGAAGTGGGTGAGAAGCCCCAACCTTGGCTGAGGAAGTATTGGCAACCCATGGCTGATGGGAGAAGAGTCAGTTTTCTTTAAGGGTGTGATGCTGTATAGGTTAACTAAGCTCCAGTGACTGGACCCACACCTAACATCATTGGGGGACTTAGATTTGACTTGATAAGCCTTAATATATACGAGTTCATGAAATCAGGCATGGGGTATTAAGTGGAAGGTACAGATGTGGGGGTTTCTAAATATGATTAAACATATCGTATGAAATTCATGAAAATTCAATAAAAATGAAAAAAAAAGAATCTTTAAAAAAATTTCAAAAGGTGGTCCTGAATTGAATAGGTCAGCAATAAGCCAGTATAATTCATATATGCTTATGCTAATTAAATACACATTACAAAGTCACAAGGCAGTAAAGGACATCAAAACAATTATCTGATGGTAAGGGATAGGTGACAGAAACAGAGAAGTAAGGGGGAAGGCAATGAGAGAAAAGTAGTTAAATAAAACAGCAGGAGGCCTTCCATGCATCTATGTCAGTAGCATGTTATGAACTGATAAGATGAACACCTCAACCCTCTGCATTCACCTCCATATAGATGCTGCAGAAGGCATCACTGAGAAGGTCCCATTTAATCATAGATAACGCAGGATGAGACTGGACCAGACTGATAGTCACAGGATGGGGTCACTGGTGAAACACTGATATGGAAAGGTTTGTGGCTCCTTTGAGCAGCATGGTGAGAATGGGGTGAGAGAGCAAAGAAAAGGCCAGATCTTCCACAAGACTTTATTTTAAAAAGTTTAGAATTTTTCCATGAGGCAATGGAAAACTAACATAAAAGTCTCATGATATGATTGACATATTGTGTTGTTCTGAGGATGATGAGAAGGGCAAGGAGGCAGTACAGTGGGCAGTTGGTGAGGCCATCCTTTCAGAAGGTAAAAGAGGAGATCACAGGAGGATGACCATGGTGGCTAAGAACTAGGGTGCAGGCAGTAGTGATGAGAGAAACAGCAAAGGCCACAAGTAAAAGAGTTCAGCCAAGGGGAGAGATTTGGAGGAAAGCAGTAACACCAGTTAAGTATTTAAAGGCATCTATTAAAGTAGCATTACGCCATTATTCTGGAGAAAACAATGTTCTTTCACTGTTTTGGACTTTGTAGGTTATTTTTGTTTACTGCAAGTTAGAAATATGTGAGAATGTCTAAGAGCAGACTTCGCTGTCCCGGATTTCTGCATTTTCAGTCAGTAAAATTGCTTAAACCAAAACTAGGATGAAATCTGTTTGGAGATAGAATGAATAACAGAGACAACATCTGTGTGGTATGTGGAGGTCAGACTAAGTAACCTTTACGGCCCCTTCAAAGTTAAAGTAGCTTTCACTCAATGAAAACAGCACAAGCTTCCAGTGCAAAGGTGCACAGCTGTAATTCCACCTTCAGAGAAGCAGAGGCAGGAGAATCGCTAGTTACAGGTAAACCTGGTCTACATAGTGAGACTTTATCTCAAGAAAGAAAAAGAAAAGAAGCAAGATACATTATTGCTAAAACCTAGGATAGTGAAAACATTAAGGTTACTGGTCAGTACTGTGGGGTGATTATAGTTGGAATAGATGAAATCAGCTTTCAAATATCATCTTCGAATAGATAAGCTTAAATTGTTGTGTTACAAATAACTTCAATTATTCTTATAGAAGCCCATGTTTATGTTAACCAGCTTCCGATCACCATAAAAAATACCAGTGATAATCTGCTAATCAAGGAAAAAAGATTATTTTAGCTCACAGTTTTAAAAGTTTTAGTCCATAGTCAATTGTCCTCTGTTATAGTGGATTTTTTTAGGTAGCACATCATGGTAGTGATGACTAACAGTAGGGCAAACTGCTCACCTCATACCAAGAGGGACAGTAAGAAAGATGGGAAGGGACTGGACTCCCTTTATCCTCTATGGGGACATGATCCTGATGATCCAAGAGTTCATACACGGTCCCACTTTTAAAGATAGATTCCACATCCTCCCAATAGTGCCACAGGGTAGAGACAAATTCTTTGATCCTCTAAACCTGTAGGTTGGAAGACATTTACCTAAAGCATAGCAGTATTCAATTTTGAAGTTTAAGAAGCAAGAATATTAAAATCAGTCCAAATTCCACCAAATAAGAATAACACTTTTGTATGTTGATGCATAATATTCCAAATATTTTATCAATGTGTATCTATTATCTAAAAAGTTACAATGCTTTTAACCTGCCTTAAAGCATCCTATGGAACTTGACAATAATGCATATATTCATATACATACATATATGTGTAGGTTTCCCATGTTATTAAGTACAATTCTGAAATCTAACTTTATTGCTGTATCTCATTATTTAGTTAATTCTTGGACATTTTGTAGATAATTTGAAAAAAAGAGCTATGAGACACAGTGTGAGATTCTCTAAATAAAATTTATGATACATACCATAAAATAATACGTCTAGGAGAACAAAGTTTGCCTTAGCAAATAAGAACTAACTTTGAGTGTCAAATGAATTTTAAGCAGCTTCTATGTATAAATCCATTTATTCCTTATAACTCTATTAACTATTAACTGTCCATACCACAGACCAAAGTATTGAGGCTCAGGGTTTCAACATTGCCAAGGGCCACAGTGGGCGTTCCAGGAATGGAATGCAGGAGTCCGGCTCCAGCCCTGTCCTCTGAAGTGCCACAGGAGTGCTATCTGAGGCATGAGATCTAGATCGCAGGGGATTAAGGACAGACACTAGGAACCTTCACCTGGGGTTAGGTGCAAAGGTTATGTTTTCAAGCTTAGTGAATTTACTTCCACAGGGTTCAATGGACAGCAGGTGGTAAGAGACACACATGACACTTCCTGTTAGCAAGGAATGCCGACTCCCTGACCACATTTCCAAAGAGGCAAGTTACTATCTCCTTCTGTTGGAGTATTTCTATTTTCTACCTTCCTCTTGTTATAGAATGGACATCTGTGATTCCTTATGTTTTTATGTTGAAATCCTTCACTCAAATGGGATGATATTTGGAGGTGAGGCCTGTGGGAAGTGGGTTTAGTAGAGGTCATGAAAGTGGATCCTCATGATTGGATTAGGGACCCTGTAAGAAGAGGAAGAAATCCAGAGCTGCTTCCCTGTCAAACAAGAATATAATGAGAAGGCAGCTAGTGCAGGCCGGGGAGAGGGCTGGCATCAGGATTTGAACTTGCCCGTAACAAACTTCTGCCTCCCAAGTCTCAGGGATCATTGGTAAGAGCCAGAGGTGTAGATAATCACAAGAAAGCAGTTTTCCAGACAGCTGGTCAGTTATTCATATGAACTCACAGCAATGGCGACAATATGCCCAAGTCCTGCACAAGCTCAAACCCAGCACAAGACAAAATCCCAGCATAGACATGAGGAAGTGGGTAAGAAATCTCAATGCAACCTAAAGGATTATTGGCAACTGATAGCTGTGAGGAGGGATAGAGTCATTGTTTTTCAAGGATATGACTCTTAGGTTAACCAGGTTCCAGTGGATGGATCCATACTGAAGGACATTTGGGGACATAAACTAGACTCTATAGGCCACACAAACACACACACACACACACACACACACACACAACAGAGGATATTAAGTTGGGTGGGGGCAGTAAGGGGCAGTGTGGCTGGGGGGATCTAGGTATCACCAAATTATATTGTATGAAAACTACAAAAGTTCAGTAATTTTTTTTTAATTGCCTGGATCTTGGTCTTCCTAGCTTCCACAATTAAGAAAAATAAATGAGTGGTGTCTACACCACACAGGCATTTCGTGAGAACAATTTGAAGAAGACACTCCTCTCCCTTTATTCTCCCTGAGGTAAGATGGATGATTCCCCTACTGAAATTAATAACAGATGACAATCAATGGGGCCATCATTGTCAGCAGTTGGGGGCACTGACCAGGAGCCATAAAGCTCCTTGGGTCTCTTGTCCCTCCACTCTCTCTGTTCTTAGGTAATGTGAGCCAGCGAGATGAATATGAATGTGTTTCTCTGCCTGCAGCTAGGAAGGTGGGTCATGTGAGTCTATGTTTACCATAGTCTTTCTTCAACTCAGAATACAGGAAGCAGAAGCCGGGGGAGGAGGAAGTTAACACCCCACTGTTAATGAATTCTTGGGCCCAATTTGGTAACATTTTTTCATTCTTATTTGATTAGGTGACCTGGCTCTCCAGGTTATTCCAGTTTTCTCAACTTTAAATGTGGTGCTCTTTAGAATCACAAATCCCTCTCAGAATAAATAAAAGCTTCCCATAATCATGGATACCTTAAAAACCAAAACCAAAAACAAAAAACAAAACAAAAACAGGGTCTTACTATGAAGTTCTGGCTTGCCTGGAATTCCCTGTACAAACCAAGCTGGCCTGGAACTCAGAGACTCTGCTTGCTTCTGCTTTCTGGGTGCTGAGATTAATGGCGTACATCACCACTTCTGGCTTCATACATAGTTTTTGGTTATTTATAATCATAATATGTCCAAGGACTCCTGGAAGCACATTCATTAACCACTCAAGAGTTCATGAACCAGGGTTAAGAAACCCTTCCTACATGCCTCAATTCTTTTAAACTCTACTCTTCAAAAACATTAGTAGGCTTGGTGCGTGTTCTAGGGGTTTATAAATAAACTGTTTTAATCATAGACCTAATCTTCCTGATGAACTTAGGAAGGATGAACACCTGAGGAAGCGTACAAATAGCAGAATTCCCTGTTCATGGGAAGACAGTTGGAGGAAGCCATTGAGCCTAGGAAGAGCAGATGGAAAAAGGTGAGTTTCACAGTTAAGTAACCAAACATGATGAAGTAGAAAGAAATAGTGCAGTAAGGCTGGCAAGGTAACAGTGGGCTGGACTCTGAGGAACAGGGAAGTTTTTCCTGACAGTGTGTAAAGTGAGCTGCTATGCAAAATTATAGAAATGAGTTAACAGTTCAAAGACCAAGAGACAAGAACTCAAGTTTGGTTAGGCCGAAACAAAGGTTCTATGAGATTCTATATCAATTAAGGAAGTTTTTCCTCCATTTCTGTTTCTTCTTCTCAATTCATTTCATACATCTTTCTAGGTCGAATTCATGAATCTTTTTTAAAAAAACTTTTTCTGAGTTTGCATGCAACGGGGGTATAAAGATGATTAAGATTGTTTGAGATGTTCTGTATGAAATACACAAAAATTCAATTAAAAATATTAAAAAATCTTTTTCTGCTCTTGGAGGATTCTCATTTGGCAGTCCGAATGTTAAAGGGAACACCGTGCTTCATTGTCAAGAAATAAGTGGGCATACAATCAGAGCAAACTTAAGAATAGTCATGTTGAGGCAGTAACAACCAGGGGATCTGACACCCTCTTTTGGTCTTTGAGTGTTTTGCATGACACAGGTACACTCACATGTAGGCAAAGCACTCTTACACATAAAATATAAAAACAAATAAGGGGCTGGAGAGATGACTCAGTGGTTAAAAGCACTGACTGCTCTTACAGTGGACCCAGGTTCAATTCTCAGCATCCACATGGTGGCTAACAGCTATCCTTAATTTCAGTTCCAAGAGATCTGACACCTTCTTCTGACTTCGGTGGGCATTGTATCACACACGTGTACTTACATACATGCAGGCAATATACTCATACACATAAAATACATAAATACATACATACATACATAAATAAATAAATACATACATATATAATAAATAAGTAAATAAATAAATTTTACAAAGAATCATCAATAAATTTGCTAAAACCAGCAAGGAAAGTTTTATAAGGAAAAAAAAATCATGAAATAGTCTCAAAGAATGTCTTTGCAGACCTTTTAGTAATTTATAAGGGTGAAAGCGGTGAATCTGAATGGCTAAAATCTATCAGCAACAACCACCAAGAAACAGTTGACCCTATTTCTGAAGACACTATGTACATGAATCATAGAACAAACATGGAGAAATCAAGCTGGTACTGGCCTTGAAGCTTCTTTTCTAATGACTAGCTTTCAAAGGGCTGGAAGGTGCTATGCATGCTACTGGAAAAGAAAGGTAATCATCAACCTTACCTAGCTGTGAACCCTTCAAGCTACAATAATGACTAGCCTACAAGATATGCCCAACTGGTACAATAGTGGCACAGATTTTATTAGCATATTCAATCACTTTCTTATTGGATTTAAGGCTTGCTTTACAAGGTTAAGCCCACACTTGGCACTGTTATCAGGGTCAAGAACGTGTGACCAGACAGGTCAAGGCTACAGGGGAGAATCTATTACTATTACTCTGCTAGAAAGTTCTTCTTGCAGCAGATGGTGATTAATCCAGAAACCCCAAGCTGGTCAATGTATAGAGAATAAGAGACTGCGGTGGAGGGGGAGTGCTCAGCTCTAAATGAGACACTTATATCACACCCTTTCATGCTCAGGGATCATTGCAGAAGAGTGAGTGGAAAGATTGTAAGAGCAGATGAATACAAGGAAATCATGTTTTCCAGACACAACAAGGCAGTTGCACATATGATCCCACAGTGCTTGAGATGGCTTGAATAAGACCTGTATAGGTCCAAGCCAGACAAAAATCTCAGCATGGAGGGGGGAGGTGGCAAGAAGTCCCAGCTCTAGCTGAGGAGCTGTTGGCCATTGATAGCTTCTAGACAGGGAAAGTCAATTTTCTTTAAGGGTGTGATGCCAGATATGTTGACCAAGCTCCATGGGGATGTCCCCACACCCAGGAACATTTGGCACACAAATTAGACTTGATAGGCCTTTAAAAAATAGGGGGTTCAAAGTCAGTGGGAGTATAAGATAGCAGGGGATTTGAGAGATGGGGAGGGTGTCTGAATATGATCAAAATACACTGAATGAACTTTTCAAAGCATCAATAAAAATATTTTTATAAAAGAAGAAACAGTTAACTCAGTCAGCAAAGGTGACCACGGCAGCCTTTGCACTGTGATACACTATGGAAAAAGAATCACCTCGGTGAAGCTGCTGCCAAAAGCTCTTAAGCAAAGTTGCATGATGAGGTAATACCAGAAAGGTCCAAGTCAACAGACTCTCCCCTAAAGAGCTGTTAAATACAAAAGAGTGCTGACCAGCTGAATTCAGAACATTGGAAATTCCAAGGGACAAAGATCCAGTTTCATTGACAATAAATAGCATAAAACACAAGCCATTATTTGATAGGAAAAGATGGAACCCATGCAGTATATAGATCTCATTCAGGAGCTGCTGCTTTCTGCACAATTTTTTTTAAGACACACTTAATTTTCTTTAAGACACAGAAATTTGTATATTGACTGGGAAATAAGAGGGAGGTTGATATAACTGAGTAAAAGAACTTCCCCTGCAAAACTCATAGAGGAAGAGAATTCATGAAAGCAGTCTTTTGACCTCTACATGTGCACTGTGTGTGTAATTTATCACTAATTATTATTAGTGTGTGCATGATAATAAATAGTAATAAAATTTAAAATATTGAATATTAAAAATAGGTAGTAATGTGGAATAATTGTTCAATAGATGTGGTGATATTATTGTTATATATAACTGCTTATGTGTTAGAGACGCATACCTCTTGTGGGGGAAATACAATTGTCAATCCAGAGGAAAAAGGGAGGGAGGGAGAGAGAGAGGACGGTTGAAATGAGACTGACAACATACTGAGCATTGTTGAAACTGGGAAAGTTGTGTGTGTGCGTTTATTATGTTATTTATTCTACTTTTGTTTTATGCTTGAAAACTCTCAGAAATATGAAAAAGATGGAAGAAGGGAAGACTGAAAAGGGCTTTAAACCATAGCTTGTCAAAAGTTTAGTTCACTTCTTGGTGTAGAAAATTGAGATGAGAGCAGTATCCACGTGGTGGATGTGCAGGCACACACACTCAAGAACGTGGCTCACTATGTAATTAATCCAAAATCATGTTAAAGAACACCCTTATGTATATATGCACAATCAGCAGTTGAGTTCAGTCAGCCTGACAACTGACCCATATCTTGGTGCAGAGTTGGACAAACACAGTTGTATATTGTTCCTGTACTGTACGCCTCACCTTGAACAGCCAAGAAATGTATGTTCGAGACTTTGTATTTGCATGTAAACTTTAGAAATTCAATTTCAATTCACAGCAAAAATATAAAAATTTTTTTTTGAATTTGAAAAAAAAGAACAGCCACGTTGTATGCATAGATACAATGTTTCTTAGAAGACAGTCTGTGAGTTTAGCAATCATCTCACATGTGCATGTGTGTAACAGGAACATTCATATACATCTCCATTAGTAAGACTATATACTCAGTCTCTGTAGATGTATTAGAGAGTATAGTACAGAATAAGGCATTTTGTCTCTCTATGATCCTTACCTGCAGAGAAGGAGACATTCTCAAAAACATTGCTATTCTGGGGCACTGGCTCCTAATGACTTTACCATGCCATCCATGTAAACAGCAATCACTTTTAACCCACCCACTATCCCCAGTGACTAATTCATCTTTAATTAATTAAATGTATCCTGGAATTCCAAGGATGGCCTAAAATCAGTGAGCCATTAATTTTCAGGTGCTTTTCTTAGTTGAGGCTCACCTACCACTTAGGCAACTTGGCAGCATGCTTATTGGGATTCCCCCAAGGATCATTTCAAGTTCATGATTCATTCTATGAAGGCTCTTAAAGCCAACAGCTTCAGTGCTGGGGACAATGTCTAGAAATATAGCTTACTTTAGTAGCTTTCAAATAAAAGTGCTTCAGAAGAATCTTAATCAGCCAGGATTTGATTGGAGAAAGATCACTGCCGCAGAAAGCAAAGCACATAAATCAATGTCGCTCCACTGGCTCTAGCACACGTATCATCTGAGGACTTCCCAGCCTCCTGCTTTCACTGAGATGTCAGCCATCACCACAAGCCCAGTATTCAGGGACCCAGATGGAATCTCAGTTCATCTCTATCTTGTGAGGTTTAAAGGGTTAGTGACTGCTGAGAAGAGGCTTTAAGGAAACCTTGTATTCTTTCCTGATCAGAACTAGATCTGCTATATGAGTGTGTTTTCCCTTCTTCAGGCCGGTTTTCTTTATTTGTGAAGGATTAGGCCCTTCCAGTGAGGGAAGATAATGCTATCTTGAGGATACTATGAACATCATGGAAAGGAATCTTGGGCAGACCAAAGAATGCCTTCTTCAAGCCGGTTTTCTTTATTTGTGAAGGATTAGGCCCTTCCAGTGAGGGAAGATAGAGGATACTATGAACATCATGGAAAGGAATCTTGGGCAGACCAAAGAATGCTGACTCAGATTAGTGGTCAGGGCACTTGGACCGAGTAAACAGCCTTTGCCTCTTCTGATCTGTTTGCATCACCTAACCTCTACTTCAACTGAAAAACAGAGGCTTAGAATAGAGGACCTTAAGCTCTCTTATCATATTTGAGCATAGACTGAGTTTGATTATTCCCACGCAGAAAAGAGCCTTACAAAAATGTGAGAAAATGAAGCTAGTCTTCAGAGGAAGCTGGAGATAGAGACCATCTACTCTTTTCCTGAAAGCCACCCAAGTTAGAATTCTTTGTTGTAGCTGGGTTGCACCTGAAACAATTTCCTACATACTTTAGAAAGGCTCTAGTTCTGGAGCTCTTAATATACATCCAATACCTGTTGCCATTTATTTATTTTGTATATATGTATATTTGCTTTTTAATTTTTTTTTTTTTTGAGACGGGGTCTCCCTGTAGCCCTAGCTGTCCTGTAGTGCTTGCTATGTGAACCAGGATAGTCTCCAACTCGCAGGGATCCTCCTGTCTGTACCTCCCAAGTGCTGGGGTTAAAGGTCTGCATCGCCATACCTGGCTGTTTTCCACCCCTTTAAGTTGGGCTATCACTGATTCTACCACTAGGCGGCAGCAAAGCACAACCCATAACCCTGCCCTGCTCCCTAGGCTGGCCTTGAACTCACAGAGATCCATCTGCCTCTGCCTCCCAAGTGCTGGGACTATAGGCATGCGCCACCACGCCTGGCATTGCATTTTAATTTTTAAATAATTTGTATTTTATGTATATGAGTGTATTGCCTGCATTCACGTAAGTGTACCCATGTCGTGCAATGCCTATAGAGGTCAGAAGAGGGTTCCAAGGTTCCATCCCCCGAAACTGGAGTTGTTAGGTTGTTAGCTGCCATGTGAGTGCTGGGAACCGAACCCGGGTCCTCTGCAAGAGCAGTCAGTGCTCTTAACCACTGAGCCATCTCTCCAGCCCCTGTATATGCGAATATTTGTAGATATATTCGAGTGTGCACTGATGCTTTTATGTAGAAGCCATGGGTCACGGTCTAGTGCCTTTGTCATCTCTCTCCACCTTATTTTTTGAGACAGGATCCCTCACTGAACTTGGAGCCTGTGTATACAGCAAGAGTAGCTGGCTGGCAAATCCCAGGGATCTTCCTTTCTCTGTCTCTCCAGGACTGGGGTTACAGGAATGTGCCAGGATTATAGGTGCTTGCAGTTGTAGTTTATGTTAGGTTTGAAATTAGGTCCTCATGCTTGTATAGCAAGCACTTTGCTAAATGAGCCATCTTCCCAGCCCCATAAATTTTATTTTTGACATATGAATGACTGAGGGCTTTCTGGGCAATGTAGGGATACATCTTTTAAAAAAAATTTTAATTAAAAAAAATTTTAATTAAAAAAAATTTTAATTATATGTATGTGTGTGTGTCTGTGTATGGGTATATGCACAAGAGTAGAGGTGCACACGGAGGCCAGAGGCACCAGATACCCCTGGAGCTGGAGTTGGAAGCTGTAGCCTCCTGACTTGGGTGCTGGGAAACAAACTTGGGTCCTGTCCAAGAGCAATATACACTCTTAACCTCTGAGTCGTCTCTCCAGCCCTGATACCTGACTTCTTGAAAATATGAACTATGTCACAGTTTGCAGCAGTTGGCTTGGCAGTGAAATGTAGTGATAGGAGCACTGGGTTTGTCCTCAGAGACTTCAAATATGAGACCTGAACAGTCTTTGTCATGACATGTAGCTTTCCTAAGTGATGATTTTTTCATTTGCATACTGAGACTGAGACTGATAATAACTTCTGTCCCATTTGTCTCACAAGATTCCAATAAGAATCAAATGATATCTGGAAATTCTTTGCTAACAATAGTGTTATAAAAATATTCATCTCTGTGACAGTGTGATATAAGAATTATATATTTGGTTTCCATCACTGTTTCTGGATACAGAGCTCCTAAAACTCAGCCTCTCCAGAGCAATAAGCCTGTCTTGTGGATTATGATAACAATAAGATGACTCATAGGTGTGATCTCCTAAGCAGCCTTAGGATGGGATTTGGTTGCCAGAAAGGCCACGCATGATTACGAGATTAAGACTTTAACTCTCATTCTGAATCTTTGGGGAGGACAAACAGGCTGAAAATTAATGATCAAGGTCAAAAGATATAATTACTCATGTCTGCATGGTAAAATCTCCACAACCCCCCCAAAAAACTGGGTTCAGGAAGTGCTTGCCTGGCTGAACACATGGAGGTGCCTGGAGGACAGTAAACCTGGAGAGAATGGACACTCCTTGCCTGTCCACGTGCTGTCTTCTGCATCTCAGCCATGGTGTAAACTTTTGGAAAACAAACCAGTGATTGTAGGGAATGGGTTTCCCTGAGTTATGAAAGTCACCCTATCAAAGTAATAGCACACAAAGAGAGGATCGTGAGAACTCTGTTTCATAGTCAGTTGGTCAGATGTACAGGTCATACCCTGGGGTTTGTGGTTTGCCTCTGAAGTGGGGTACCCTTATGAGACTGACCCCTCAACCTGTGGGGATCTGAAACTGTCTCTGATAGTGTAAGTATTGAATTATAAGACACTCAGCTGGTTCCACTGGAGAACTGTTTGATATGTAAAGGGAAGCCTTTCTACATACGTGGTGTCAAAATAGGAACTTTCAGTGTATGAGATCAGAAAAAAATTCCGATCTTTTTTTTTTTTGCATCTTGAAATGTCCTAACATCTAGAGACATGCTTATTAATAACAAAAGATTCCTTTCCCAGTTGTTTCTTTTAATATTACCATTTAGTAAGCCACATTAACTCAGAAATTAAGATACTTTCCAAAAAAGTGTATCTATTGTTTCTAATGCAATATAAATGCTTACTTTTTCTCAGATACATTTTTTCATTTTTGGTTTTTGAGACAAGGTCTCCCTGTAGCCCCAGCTGGCCTAGAATTCACTACAAAGACCAGGCTAGCCTGGATCTCAAAAAGATCCACCTGTCTGGATAAACCTTCTGTGATACATTTTAAAGGAAAGAATACGTCGTAGTTATTTTCTATTGCTGTTATAGAAACATTGACCAAAACCAACTTGGGAAGGACAGAGTTTATTTCACCTTCAGCTTGCAGTTCAGCATGGAAGGGAAGCAAGGGCAGGAACCAAAGTAGAGACCATGAAAGAGTGCTGTTAACTGGACTGATCCTCTGGCCCATGCTTAGCCTGGACTCTTATTGAACCCAGGACCACCTGCCCAGGGGTGGCACCACCCACAGTGGGCTGGGCCCTCCCATATCACTCAACAATCCAGAAAATGACTCAGACTTGCTCACAGGCCAGTACCATAGAGGAAATTCCTTAATTGAGGGTCCCTCTTCCCGGGTGTGTCAAGTTGATAACTAAGCTACCCAGCACGGAACGTATTTTGGTGGCATAAATATCTGAACATGTTTAATTACCTAAAGGCTATGGGGGACCCTTTAAAACATGATATTAATCCCTTATTTGCAATTGCAAAATCTGAAAATTTCTAAAATATCTTAATATATAGTTATTCCAATTTAGGAGACTAGTTATTCTGTTTATTGTAAATAAGTTATTGTAAATAAGTTTATATGTAAATAAGTTTTCCTCTCTAAAATCAGGAAAAGATTAAATTCAATAGCATAAACACATTTGTTTGAAAAAAATTTTATAGGGGATTATGTATCTGAATTATTAGTAGGATGAACTCTTCAAAACATTGGAACTTTAGGCACTATGAAGACTTCCTTTTTTTTTTTTTATTACAAACATATCAGAACTTTTCCACCACAAGTGGGACTTCTGGAAAGCTCTATTCTTAGCTCAGTGGACCATTTGGGTTGTCCTAATAGACTGTATTACACACCTTTGAAAATCTTCAACAACAGCAAATCATTATGCTTTTGTAGAGATTAAGTTCTTGGATGTAACTTAACTATCAAGAAGGTAACGTGAAGAATGAAGATGTCATCAAAGCGATATTTTGGATTTTTTTTTTTATTGTTGCTTTAAAAAAGTGAAAATAAGAGTATTGAGAAACTGGAAGTCAATAAAACAGGTGATAATTTAATTTTTTTATAAATTCAAGAATATCTTAGTTTAAATTCTCTATTTTATAAGATTTTTTTTTAAAAGAAGCAGTTCATTACAGCTTTAACATACTCAATAACAATTTCTAGAGCAAAGATACATCTCTTTCAAAAGTGGTTATAAAATTTTTAGGTGTACAGTTGAATTAATACAGTTATACAAAATTGGATAATAGAATGATTTCTACATAGGAACTGCCATGGAAAAATAAAAGCAAAACATGGCTACTTGGATTTGACATCTTTAGTGTTCTGAAATGGTAAAGCTTCCATGCCAGAATTCTTTTTTTTTTTTTTTTTTTTTTGATTTAGAGAAGTTTTGCTTTCAGACATGAGTTAGTAACTGTTGTTAAACTTGCTCTCTTGCTATCAATGACTGTAGAGCTAAACAGAAAGGAAGAGGACGAGGAGATGACAACTTTGGCACTACAGGACCATAATCCTTGACACAAGTAAAACAACACGGACTTTACTATTAGTTTAGTTTTTTGCACTGTGCAGTCCAACACGAAAACAGAAACAAAAGAAAGTGTGGTTTATTGAGGAGACAGAGATTTGAGTATAGGGTAGCTAAAATGTTTGAAATTTTTGCTTCAGTGGACCGTAGGGATGTGAGATACTTAGAGTAACAGATCTAGAAATCTGCAAGAGCATTTCCCTGTTATCAGAACCCCAGGCCACAAGTCCTGGCTTTGGATCTAAAAGCTTGCACACATGAAATTACATCATACGTAGAGGAAGCAGAAAACTGAATTCATTTATAGTTTTGGCTAGAACTAGGGAGAAATCCTTAGTTTATTTCTGTCTTGCTTGCAGCAGAGTCATAGTTTACAGGAAAGAAGCGATAATGTCCGGGAAATGTGAAATATGCTATGTAAGTCACCTGTGCTCTAGCATGAGGGTCCAATCCAGTGGTCTAGCATCACTCCCGGCTGGGATCTCTTGGAGGAATCTTAATCCCTAGGGCCTAGTTACAGCCTTAAACTTTTGACTATCAAAGTATGCATAAATAGAGTGAAATTCTGTGAGACCAGACAAAGAACTAGACATCTGTTAATTAGTATAATTCTCAGACTCCCAACAAGGTGGGGAGATGTTGAAATTTGTATCATCCATTGTGGAGGAATTTTACTGAACACCTGGGACACTCACCAGAAAAGGTTAGCCTTGCCTCAGGGGTGGAGATTACTCTAAACCTATAACAACAAAGCTTGATTTAAATGTTTTTAAAAAAAAATCAAAAAGGCTGGAGAGATGGCTCAGTGGTTAAGAAAACTGACTGTTCTTGCAGAAGACCTGGGTTCAAATCCCAGCACCCACATGGCTGCTAACAACTGTCCATAACTCTAGTTCCAGGGGATCAGACAGTCTCTTCTGTTCTCTGTGGGCATTGCACAACATGGGTGCACTTACCTACATGCAGGCAATATACGCATACATATAAAATAAAAATAATGAATATTAAAGAAAAGATCAAAGTGACCAAAATTAACTTAGTACTTTCCACAAATTTAAAACTAAAATGTTAAAGGGAAGATGATAGGATCCAGATATTCAATAACATGATATTTCCAGGTTCCAATAGCTAATCAATATTTATTAAACATCTAAAATGGCATTATCTGTTCAGGTTCCATTGTGTGTGGTACAAGGTGACAGAATAACCATCATGTTTTCTCAATTTCTATTTTTACTTATTTTTGACTGAAGTTACATATATTTATCAAATGCAGCATATTTTGGAATATATGCCTGTGGAATAGTTATATTGAGCTAACATACAAGTTCTTTATCTCAACTACTTGCTGTGTGTGGCAAGAACTCTTAGAAACTACTCCTTTACTGGTTTGCAAGACTATAATTAGTGCTGTTAACTATAGACACCATGTTCTACAATAGATCTCTGGAACTTGCTGCTCATGTGCTACTGAATGTTTACTTTTTGGTCAACATCTACCCAAAACAATCCTCCCTGTAGCCCAGCTTCTTATAACCACCATTATGCTGTTTCCATGGCATCATCTGTTAAAAGTTCCACGTGTAAGTGAAGTAATGAGGATTTGTCTTTCTGCGCCTGTCTTATTTCACTTACCACATCTTCCAGTTTTAGCCATTGTTGTCACAGAAATTCTTTTTTAAGGCTGAAGCATTCCATTGCATATGTGGGTCATGGTTTCCTTGTCTATTCATCCATCGATGGATATATAAGTTGAGTCCTTATCTTGAATATTATGAGTAATGCTGCATGGATCTGGGTAGTGGTTTCACCACACACACACACACACACACACACACACACACACACACACACACAGGTCTTTTCACAGCAGATAGACTCTGTTGGCTGATGTAATATGGAGTAGCAACAAGTGCAGTGGGATGGAGATGGACACGTCTGAACGTTTCATTTGATTTGGGATGGCACTTTCTCCCAGTGAGTTTTAGTTTTGTACCTCAAAGATTTATTTGACCCTTAGAAAGATATATAAAACAATTTTACTTTAAAGTATGCAGACTTTCTCACAAACTCGAAACAGCAGGCCCTTCTCTTTCCTACTACCATTTCTCCAAGACTCTCTGGCTTCCCTTGAAGACTTGTGGGACTTCAGGCTGGCATGTACTGTGAGGCATTGTTGCTGTAGTAACTGGCTCTGTACCCCACAGAACACCCAGAAAAAAATTGTCCCCATTTGTTTGTTTTCTAGAATTGATATATACTATAGTTTATTGATACAATTCTTGAAGAATAAATTAGATACCACTCCTGTAAAAATATCATAAAATAATCACATGAATTTGATTTAAGAAGTTGCCAACTATTAATATATGCCAAATAGGCTGATAGAGAGTAAAGTTATACAAACACAATGAGAAGTTTGACTTTCTATTCCCTTAGGGAGTCATGAATTCCCATTCATTTAATTTTCAACCTCTACTTTCATACATTATAAGCTGATGTCCTTAATCTGATTTTAATGAACTTACATTAACTGACACATATGTCAAGTCATTATATGGCAGAGATTCAAGTTAGTCAGGAATTCATTTGGGAATTATTGTTTACTTTGTTAATAAGACAAGTTTTATTTGTGTCTTTTAAAAAATATTTTATTGCACTAATTTTCAAATATAAAACTGGGATGTGGAAACAAGATATCATCTAAGCTGAGATGGAATAACTCAATAAAGTTCTATGTCCTGGTGTGATAGATAACTTTAGTTGTCAACTTGACACACCTGGGTAGAGGGAATCTCAACTGAGGAATTACCTCCATTCAACTGGCCTGTGGCCATTATCTATGGGGCATTTTCTAGATTGTTGGGTGATATGGCAGGGCCCAGTCTACTATGGGCAATGCCACCCCTGGACAGGTGGTCTTGTGTTATATAAGAAAGCAAGCTGAGCACAGGCCAAAGGAGCAAGCCAGTAAGCAGCATTCCTCCATGGTCTGTGCTTCAGCTCCTGCCTCCAGGTACCTGCCCTGAGTTCCTGCTTTGGTTTCCCTTGTTGATGGACTGAGCTTGCTATAAGTCAAAAAAAAAAAAAACAAAAAAAAAAACACTTTCTTCCCAAAGTTGTTTATTTTTTGGTTAGCGTTTTTATCAAAGCAATAGAGAGCTAACTAGAATACCTGGTAAGAGACAAAACCCAGCAAAGTTAAAATGTTTTATAATCAGGCAATATTTCACTGATTAAAATAGAGTAAGTATTCCAATGTTCAGAAGGGACAGGATTTCTAGACAGTAAAGGACTGAAGAAAACGAAAATCAAAGGACCCAAACAGTTGGTCATTTTCAAAGTTGCTTTCCTGGAAAGGTGGGAACAAGCAATACAAAAATGATTGGTTAAAATCAGACTACTTTTGGCTTTTTAGGGAGTGTTTAAAAATTAAAGCAGCATGAACTTTTTTTATCATGTTAATTAAAACTGAGCTATTTGAGAACTTTACTATCTTTCCCTCTAGATTTCTTAGATGATCAGATAAAAACTTAGTTTCTATTTGCAGATATGAAACAAAAATCCGATTAACTCTATCTTGACTTTAAGTCTATTTATTTGGAGCCTAGCACAGGAGTGCAGTCCAAACAATGGCTTCCTGCAATTTTCTTTAACCATCCTATCCCCTCGTTTCAATCAGGGAATCTCTCCTTCCATTTAGTTGTAGAACTGAACTTCACTAGAATAAATACCTCTGCACCTGATGCTCATGGAACATAGTGGAGAGAATGCTAGTGCATCCCTCAGCTCTCACCAGTGTAGCTTCCTTATACAAAAGAGCGTGATGCACACAGAAGGCAACAGCTGACTAAGTTTTAGAGAAGAGACTGCAGAGTGTGTGTCCCTAGGTAGGACTCCTATATTAAACCTCTCCCACCCACTGCTCAGGGACCATTGTGGAAGAGGGGGCAGAAAGATTGTAAGAGTCAGGATCAGTCCACAAACATAGGGAAACAGAGACTTTCAGACCATTAGAAGCTTGTTCATGTGAACTTGTGGCAATGGTGGTGGCATGCACAAGACCCACGTTGACTGAATCAGATAAAGGCCCAGTATGGAACAAGGGAAATGGGAAAGGGGGTTGACCTAGTCTGGGAACTGTTGGCAACTGATTACTGCTGGGTGAGGGAGAGTAGATCTTCTTTAAGATCTCTAGATAGGCTGATTAGACTCCAGTGGATGAACTTGCACTGAAGGATATTCAGGTAAAATGCTTGACCAGATAAGACTTAACATATATAACAGAATGCATGAGGTCCAATCTAAGGGGGGTTGGGGCATGGATGGTAGGTAGGGTCTAAATTTGAGTAAGAACTATTATATGAAATGCACAAAAACTCAATAAAAATATTTCAAAAAAATTAAAAATCACTAATATTTGATATTTTAACATCTTATAAAATGAATAAAAAATATACAAATGTCAATAGCTTTGCATTATTAAATGTCAAAGATATATAGTGTTAAATGGCAAAAATTATAAATTTTTATTTTCTAATCTTTGTCAGGCATTTATTATAACTAACCTTAGAGCATTGCCTTCATTTGGGAAGAGAAAATATTAATAAGTATCATAAAAATTACTTCAAAAGAAAGTCATAATTAATGTTTTTGAGATACATTTCTCTTTTTGAGCACATGGCCTTTCCCATAAAGCTTATAAGATCCTGTTTATGTTTAAGACCTTCAACTTCTTTTAAAGAAAAAAGAGAACATTTGTACCACGGTAACAGAAAAATAAATTAAAGCCATCCTCATTGAAATCTCCTTTTCAGTAGAAAAAAGAAATTGTCTTCATAGGAGTAATGCTTCAGGAGGCATGACCCCCTGTTGAAAGTTCATAGAACTATAGTTGACAGTCGAAACAGTTGTAGGAGGGAGGCAGAGGATCTAGCAAGAGATTTCAGGAAGATGGACTTCTTGAACTTGTCAGGGAGTGCCCAGCTAATAAATTAGATGGCCTTTGCACATACAACAAAAACTTGGAAAGCTAGAACTGCAGTCTGTGGGTGAAGCTTTCTATCTAAATGTAGACATTGCCTATGGCATAGAGACACACCTAAGTCTTAGAAGGTAATAAAATATAGGATTGAACCTAGAGGATTTGACCAAAATGATGGAACTAGGAATTAAAACAGGGCAAAGTGAACTCTATATAGAAGAACAGGGCAGAGTAGATCAGGCAGAAGCGGAAGCAAAAAGGTAGGCCAGTAAGGAGTTTAGGGAAAATCCAACAACGTGAACCAAACACAAGCTTCATATTAAATACAGTGCTTGTTACTCAACCTGTGGTTGTGACACCTAAGATTTGTTAGGAACACAGACTCTCAGGCCCCACCCCAGGCCTACTCAATCTGAATCTGCATTTCAACAAGAATCCTGGAGGATTTAAACTCATTTTTATCTGAGAAGCACTACTAAAACAGATGTCTGAGTGAGGGGCAAGGGAAATTCCTAGCAAGAACTGCTGTCTTAAATATGACAGTGGCCAGAAATCATCATCACAGTCCACATGGCAGCATGCAACTAAGTCAGTGCTATGAACATAAACTTGTCTCTTCATATACATAGACAGTGACTTGGCTGACTCTAGGTAGATGCATTACTGAGAAGTTGAGAAGTATGTTCATTGGTCAAGTAGTACTTGGTGAGAAAAATCACAACCGTATATACTCTGAGCACATATATTCATGGACTTATTGGCAAAAGATTGCTCATTATGGTCTTTAACAGCATGTTGTTTAAACTTTGCTTAAACTTTTATTAGCAAAGTTTTTTAAATCTATAAACATTTACATAATTTAGTATTTCATAGCAAAACTGCCAAAGTCCAAGATTACTTAGCTGTGCATTGACCCAACGCATAAAGAAAGATAACTTAAATGGTGACATACAGTAGGAAAGAGGAGGAAGAGAACTTTCCATCTTCATCTTTGGGGGTGTCTATTTCATGATTTAACATAAAGAGGTCTTATGGATAATATAAAGGGTTGGTTGTGGCATGGGCCGGAATGCAATAGTATTGACTCCAAGTCCAGTCCCATCCCAAATACCTATACCAAACCTAGCCCACCTGTGTGGCCTGAAAGAAAAAAAAAAAAATACCTCGATTCAAATAGTGTATTCTAAGATTTAGTACTTTTCAGCTAGTGACACAGGTATAACACAAAATGGCTTCCCAGTCTTCCACACACAATGCAAGGTGTTAAGAATGAGTAAAGGGAATCTATAAGCAAAGGCACAACATTGATTTTTATTTTGGCAGCTACAAACTGGAAAAGTCAAACAATATAATGACAATAATTTGATTCTTAAGCTCAATCTATGGAATAGATATTATTACTATAGTATGATGAGAAAAAGTAGGCCCAGCCAGGCTTAGAAATTTGATCCAGATTATTCAGCTCTGAAGTTTGAATCTGTGCCATGAGTTAAACTGGAAAGAATATAAAGATAAAATACCGTACAATAGCTATTCATATGAAAGTGTTATCTCACACAAAACATGCAACCTATTACTCTATCTTTCCATGCTAGATTAGCATAGTAATAAATTTATTGACACTAAAAATTCTGGGAAACAGCACACAGAAAATTCATAATACAAGGTAGTATCGAATGCATCCTTAATACATGTATGTAAATAAGTAATTATCAATAAATATTTATGAAACTGAACTGAGTCGACTCTCAAGCCAATTTATAACAGAAAACTTTCTTATCTGCCCATAGCCTAGAATAATAAAAGCAGCTACATGGGTGGGAAATAAACCATCTGTCAGGCACTTCTCTAAGTGCTTTTGTGTATTAGGTTATTCAATACCCATTACAATAGCATGACTGGGTGTGATTATTCACCATTACAGACCAGGAAGATTAGGCTGTGGAGAACTTAAGCAAGATGTGATGTCTAAGGATGAAAAGTTGGGCATTGCATCTGACATGTTAATTCCAGAACATGTATCTCTAGGAACTGTATATTGCCATTCATGAGAAAAGAATCAAATCTCCAGATTTCAGCTGCATGGTGATTGATGGTGGCAATGCTGGAGAACTGAGTTCATAAGAATATACTTAGAGACCATGAAAGACTGCAAACGCCCCACTTGCAACACAGCTGAGCCTCTCGGTGCTCTAGTTAGTTTTCTTACAGGTGCAGTCCCTTGTATTGTTTTTTCTTCCCTATACTAAAGCTTTGGGGTCATGTATGGAAATAGTCATATCTCTTTCCTTTGTTTAGTTTGTCACACTTGCCCTTAAACATAGTGATGTGGCATCATCTGAGCCATGAATGGGGTTCCTGGGAGTGTCTGTCCTCTAGAAGGCCTTGCTGCTTGGGAGACTCAGTGGCCTTATCCCCACTTTTTGTTACCCAGTATGTCTCTGTTGGAAGATATGCTGCCAGCAAATTACCAACACTGATGGAATCCCGGGACATCATGTTGCATAATGCCATGTTGCATAAGTGGTTTAAAGAATTAAACAGTCTGGTCCAGTAACTTTTGGCTTATTTCCACCATAAGAACTTCGTATCACCAAAATGTTTGGAACATTTTTCTTATGGAAAACTCTATTTGCTAAAGTTAGCTTGAGTCATTGCTTTCTGCTTCGGGGGTCCTTTATGAAGTAGGGACTTCACTGCCCCATGGATGCAGACCTTTGTTCAAATTGCTCTACTCCAGCTTGTCAGACCTTCCAGGGTCCAAGCCTACTGATGGAGGCATGCTGGAATTCAGACAAGGAGAAGACAATCAGATGAAGTGACTGCAAGGAGGCTGGACAGTTTAGTACTGGCTGTAGGAAGCATGTGAGAGAAGCTTGTGTCTGGCTTCATATCTGTCAGCATTCTTACCCATGTCTCTATTGGAAAGGATGAAGGGATTGCATCACTTTGGGACAATTGCTCTCAGCAGTAGGTGAGACTTTAGCCAGTTAGGCCGGGGGGGTGGTGGTGTTGAGATGACAATAAAAACATCAGAAGCAGAGATTCATAGTCCACCTGAACCTCAAGTCCCACGGAGAGTGAGGGAAGCAGATATCCAGACAAAGGATTGATAAAGCAGATGAGCCATGAAAGAAGACAGTCAGAGAGAAAAGGTACTTGCTGCTCAATAGCAAAGAGATTATTCCTCTTTGAGCCACAGATCAACCCCCAAGTTTTATGAAGAACAAGAGAAACAAACCCATTCCTCACTTCGAGAGAAAAGGGGTAACATCCCTTTGACCCACAGCCCAGGTAGGGTTGAAAATAGAGAAGGTGGAGAAAATAAGTAGATTCAACAATGAATAGTTGGATAAGAGCATAAGTTTGGGAATTTGGAGCCTGTATTTTCATATATATATATATATAACCTTGGTGTCCTACAATTATGCTTTTATTTTTATTATCATTTTTAGTTTAGTGTCTCTGTGTGTGTCTGTGTATGTCTGTGTCTGTGTCTGTGTCTGTGTATGATGTGTGTGTATGGGAGCTTCTTTGTCATAGAGTACATACAGAGGTTGGAGGACAACTTTCAGGAGTAGGTTCTCATCTTTCACCTTGTTGAGGCAGACCTCACTTATGGTTTCTGCTTCTCTGAGTACTACACACCAGGCTAGCTGGCTCAAGAGCTTCGAGAAGATTCTCCAGTCTCTGTCTCCCATCTTGCCATAGGAATGTGGGGATTTTAGATGCATGCCACAGCATCCTTCTTTTTATGTGGGTTCCCTGGGTTCCTGGGGTCAAACTCAGGTGGACAGGCTTGTGTGGCAAGCCCTTTAACATGCTGAGCCATCTTTCTTGCCCCACAGTTGCACTGTGAAACTAAGCCAGATATTCCTGAACTAGTTCCGCAAATCTAACTTCTCATTTCTTTGTCCTCATTTATTATATAAATGTCCTTATTTCTTTGTCCTTATATTATATATACATATATATATATATAATATACATTTCATTAAAAACTTTTAGCATACAGACCATCCTTAAAAACACAAACTTTTTTCCCCTGGGGACTTTGCATTTTTCCATGTCTTTTTCTTCTGAGTAGGCTCCTTCTACTAGGTTACCATGCTGACTTCAGATTTGTGCTGGAATCCCCTTTTGGAGGTCACTGCATCTCTCCGGGTCATTTGTGACCATCTCTCTTCACACTTCAGTCAGTGCTGGGATAGCATATCAACTGCTATATCCCAAACACAGCACAGCACTGTAACTCAAAACTGCCACGTCACCTCACACATTTTCCTCTCTTATATCCTTTCTTCATTCATTATCAAATCCAGCTGAATCCACTTGAATAAAACTATATTTACTGGTTCCTTATTTTGATGACAACTTTCGTTACTGAGCCCTAAAGAACAGCAAAACCTTCCAATTCATACCTGCATTACAATAATTCATTACTGTTTCCCCTCATTAATCTTTCATAGAAGTGCCTGATTAATATTACTGGAATAAATCACCAATCATATCATCCACCCGCTTAAACAGTCAATGGGGTTGTTATCTGATGTTTACGCAATGACTACCCATTCCTGTCACTCATTATCCTTCTGGAAACTTGTAGTGGAAAGAGATGCATCCTGAGAGTACAACTAATAGTACTTCTGGGACCTTGTGTAGATGAGGGCCCTCACCTCAGCTAACTCGGTGTAGTCAGGATTATTCAGCTCTTAGAATGAAAATTCTGCTCCTTACTTAGCACTTGGGAACACCTGGAAGTTCTCTTCTTAGATAACAGCTTAGGCTGGAGAGGTGATGTTAGATCATTTTGAGAAGTTATCCCAGGGAAGTTTGGGCTCGAATAGTGATAGAGAATCAGTGTGAGATATGTCTTTTGACCCATCTATCCAGAAATCTTACCATGGCTGTTATTTCAATAAAAGATCACAAAGTGTTTTAGGTACATTTGACTCCCTAGGAAATGCCAAGATGGTGGCATTTTCCAGCCCTGATGGAGAGCTGCAGGATCATGCTGGATCCTGATCCATGTGCCCCAGTTTCCAAATACCAATTTTAACAATAGTTATATCAATGATGGGAAACTGACGGGTTGTTGAAGGAGGAAATGCATTCTTTCTTCCCAGGGTCTTGGTGGGGGTGGAGAGATGAGTAGATGGGATGTGCAAGTAGGGAGTGCAGGTGCAGAGCATGTTCTTTACAGTTTTATATGCATAATTAAGGCACCTTTAAAGATGGGCAACTTGGCAGTTTAGGTTAATCTCTTTACCTTGCCAACTAAAGTGAATTGCAATTCTCCATAAATTGTTGACAAGTTGTTAAGGCGGGGCAGAATGCCCTCATCTAACCAGCCTCAGCTCAAGTCTTTGCTCATGGATCTGGAACCTTGGCTTTGCCAGGGAAGGTGGGGCCAAAGGCAAGTGCACCAAGTTCATAGACATGAAGTCATAGAGTAGACGGCATCAAAGGGGCTGTGCTTTTGTGCATGGGCACATGGGTAAGGAGAGGCTGGCGTAGTCAAATAGAAGGTGTGCCTCATGTAAACCAAGTGAAGGTCATAAGACTGCAAAAGATGGATGTTAGAGAGGGAAGAAAAGCAGGTCAGAGGCTCTGAGAGCTGTAAGTTCTATGTTTGGTATATTAGAACAGCAACGGTCAGTGCGACCAGGCGCCATCCAATTCTAGTAGGCTGGGCTATACTCCATTCATCAGTTAAAGGATGCATAGTCCTGACTTGAACTCTGTTGGAGAAATATGGAAGGATCTTCTGCAGTAAGGTTTAAATCAATGTGAAGATTCTAACATTAACATGGCAGCAAGGAACAGAAAAAGAAACAATGAAAATCATTATTCTAAACAAAATGAAATAAAAGCATTATTTCAAATTCCTTTTCTGCTGGAACTAAGAACATGTAACAAAGCTGCTTAAAACTGTGTAGTTCTATAAATTAATTTCACAGGATGAAGAATACAAAAGCAGATGTAAAATAGGAAGTCCCATATAAAGTTAGATTAATATCAGTGCTCATAGGGGGCATGGTTGCATAATTAGTAGAGCCCAAGACAAAATGAAGAGACAGTGCTATTTGCTCAAAGAGGAGGGAAAAGTGTTTATTGAAAGAGCTAAAATATAAAATATATTTGTTTCCTTTGTAGTAAAAGAAAAACCACAAAAGAAAAATCAGCACGTTTGAAATGTATTGTTATCCTAGCCTTACAGTAGCAAATCCGAGATTGTTAGTTTGTACCAGGTGGTTCAACTGGTTAAACTTGGTCTACAGAATTGATTTTGTTTCAGGAGTTGGCTGTACAATTCTTTATCAACATTTCAAACCTAAGTCATTGTATATAAAATAGAAATGTTTGATTCATTTTCTGTTGTTTTGAACAGAGCACATCGGTAACACAAGCATTTGCTTTTGGCAGCTGTCAGTCAGAGCCACCATCAGCCAGCTCATCTTCCAAAAGGAATCCAGGGTCTTACTGGGAAGACTTCACATTTTCCTATTGCCTGTACTATTACAGGAATTTTAATTATTAGTACATACTTATACACACAAATATCTTATTGAACATATTTAATTAGATAATGCATGTGAAAGTGCTTTTAAAACTATTAGTACATAAATATATGCACACCATTATTGAAATGCATTAATCAAACACTACCACAGTTTGTGAATGACAGGACCAACCAAAACTTCAGCAGAATAATGAGCTCATCTTGAGTGGGACTGACACTCAGTGGGCAAAGGCACTTGTTGCCAAACTTGCTGACCTGACTTCAATCCCAGGAAACCATGATGCAAGGATAGAACAGAAAGGTGTCTTCTTACCTCCACAAGTGCCAGCACAGGCACACACACACACACACACACACACACACACACACACACACACACCCATAATAGCAGTATTAATAATAATTTATCCCCAAACACCAGCATATACCATTACATTTTAGAATTAAAAATTGTGCAAGAGACTCAGCAGCCAACTGAGCACTTAAAATCTTCCAGGCACTTGAGTTAATGGTGGTTAATAAGGTGGCTTTTTTTTCTAATTTTCTTGGGTATTAACTTACATTTTAATAAAAACTTTACAGCTTTGCCTCATAGTATTGTATTGGACATTGCTATTTTAGGGGATTACTTTCCATTTCAGAGCTCAGTCTCAGTCTTCTGTCTACTCAAAGAGTTGGAAAAATTTACAGGATTTTTTTTTCAATTTTTTCTTTAATATTTTTTAGTTGTTGTGCATTTCATACAATAGCTCTTAATCAAATTTAGACCCCCTCCCCTATCTATGCCCATAGAGCCCCACTCACTGGACCTCATGTATTCTGTCATAAGTGTTAAATCCTTTGGGTCAAGAATTTCTACAGTCCATCCACTAAAGTTTAGTCTGTCTGTCTAGAGATCTTAAACATCTACTCTCCCTCACCTAGCAGTAATCAGTTGCCAAAAGTTTCCAGGGCCTGCCACCCATTCCTCTCACTCCACTCTGGGCCCTTGTCTGATTGAGCTGGCATAAGTCATGTGTTTGATGCCACCATTGCCACAAGTTCACATGAGCAAGCTTCCAGTGTCCTGAAAGTCTCTGTTTCCCTATGTTCATGGACCAACCCTGGCTCTTACAATCTTTCTGGCTCCTCTTCTGCAATGGTCCCTGAGTTGTGGGTAAGTGAGGTTTAATATAGAAGTCCTATCTTGGGACACACACTCTGAGTCTCTTATTCTCATAAACTTAACCAGTTGTGGCCGTCTGTGTGCATCACACTCTGTTGTGTAAGGAAGCTTCATTGGTGAGAGCTGAGGGCTGCACTAGCATTCTCTCCACCACTGTTGTACTATGTTCTACAAGACTTAGATGTAGAGGTTTCACTGTAGATGTGTCACCTAGGTCTGGGTATCTCTCAGACATATATTCTCTGTGTGTGACCAGTTGTGGAATTCTGTAATAGCCTCCATCTGTTGCAGAAAGAGGCTTCTTTGATGAGTGGTATATGGTACGCCTGTCTGTAAATATAAGGAGCCATATTCAGAATATGGTAAGAAATTTCATTTGTCTAGAGATATGATAGAGATAGGGTTTTCTCTAGGATCTATGACCTCTGCAACCATGTATATTTGGCTATAATTACAGTGCCACCCATGAGTTCTCTCCCACTGAGACAGCTTTAAGTTCATTTAGATAGCTGTTGATAACCTCAGATTAACAGTGCCACTACTGCACCAATAGAGGTAATTTGTTGTGCTTGTCGTTGTGGTTATCAGGCTTTAGAGCTGGGTTGGACCATTGGTTGATTTTCTCCCTTAAGCAGCTTGTATGTATCCTCTAGAACTATGAGAGCTAGTCTTCAGGCAGAAGGCATGCAGGCAGGTTCCAGTTCCATTGTTCCAAGTCTTGTTTCTGAACTATGTTCTGTCTTCAGCAGTAGGGTCTTACCTTCAAGTTGTAGGAGAAACTCAAGGGCTCCAGCAATAGCCTGTGTCATTTTGGGAGTCTCCAACTACTCTGACCACAGCTTGATGGGATCTCTCTCCTGTCTGGCACTATGCTCCTTGCCGTACAGAACCCCCTCCCAGATACACCAATGTTCAGATACCACCCTTTAATCCCAGCACTAGGGAGACAGAAGCAAGCCATTCTCTGAGATCAAGACCAGCCCTGGTCTACATAGTGAGTTCTGGGATAGCTGAAACTACAGGGAGACCCTGTCTCAAAAAAAAAAAAGAAAAAGAAAAAAGAAAAAATTTTAAAGTCTGTAAAAGTTCAGTATACCTGTAAGACATATCCAACCTATTTTATATCCTCATTAGGTTGAATCCCCAGATGTGGAGTCCATGGTAAGCAGGGCCAATTGCAATATGATTAGATGTGGCTAGGAAGTGCCCCATTTAGATAAGAGTGATCAGGGTCTTGAGAGAAGGTGACAGATGATCTGAAATTCAAGTGTTAAAAAGCAGGCAGTTGTGTAGTACCTACATGCAAAGGGCCTAATGGATAGAACAAGCACACAAGCATGGGATTTAGATATGTACACCTACGTAACAGAAAGACCAGTTTGGCGGGAGACTGGGAAGGGAGAGAGAAAGCTGAGTTCAGGCTTGAGAACTGGAAAAGAGCAAGACTGTGCAAAGTTAAAAGAACCAGTTCCCTTCCCAGCCAACTAGCCCAGCCTTGGAAGATAAAAGAGAAATGAGGAAGAACCCAACAGAGGGACACTGTTGGAAGCCCTTGTCAGGAAACTTTTGAACACTGGAAACATAGGAACATTTGAAAATTATCCTATTCTGGCTTTTTTCTAGTTCCCTGTCTAGAACTTGTAATGCTAATTACTCTTGCTTTTACTTCTCCTTCACATCTCCTATTCATGATTCAAGGACTTTCTTCCCCCCTTGGAGATGAAAGTTATGCAATTTGGGAATCTTTTAGATAGACCCACTGGAGGGGTACTCCAATTGCCTCACACTGCATCCCTGTTCAGCATGGAAGAAGCCAGAGCGGTCGGTGTCCCTATTCCCTATTGGCAATTTGGGTAACCCCTTCAGAGGATGGCGTGATAAGAATAGGAGGTAGGAACTGGGTAGACAGTAAGGATAAAAAAACCCCAAAGAAATGTAGCCGGTTTCTTCACTAAAAGTCAAAATGTCCTTGGGCCTGTTAGTAACATACTCTGTTCCAAAGTCCAAAAATGTCAAAAGTATTTGGGAGCTTGTATCCAATCCTTAAAAGATTTTAGTATTACCTCTTCAGAAGGGGGAATATTGGAGGGGAGGGAGTGGGCATGGATTTGGTCAAAACACCTTATATGCATGTATGAAATTCTCAAAGTTTTTGTTAAACAAAAAAAAAAAACCAGTTCCTCTACCTAAGAAATACAGACCAGTGCAGGACATAGACATAAACAAATGCTTACATGGCAGCATCATACACGGTTCATAAGTGAGCAGAGAAGATCAGTCAAGCCTCCTCGAGCTTGAAAAGCATTTGTGGTCTTTCCTTAACCAGGGCTGTCACAACACCCTCCCTATCTTCCCTTAGTGCCGCTCCAAGGCAGCCAGAAGTCCCAGACTGATCTGAACCCTCCTCTGAACTAGCAAGAAAGGAACTGGGCTCACTGCCTGCCTATCACTTCCAGCCTTTGAAAGAGAAGCACCTGGTAAACAAAATTTGGAATTATCTTGATGCCTCCTAAGATCAAAGCGCTTTGCAAACATGAAGTAATTGAGCAAACATGTTGCAGATAATCTGTGAGCACCAAGTCTCTGTTTAAACTCTTTATTTCCCCCTAAAATGCCTATCTGTTCTTTGAAGCATGTGCAGCTTCTCCACCGCTCAGTTGATGGTGACTGTTTGTTCTCTTGGTTCCTACAGAGCTCTATCTCAGTTTTGAGATGGAGACTTGGCGTGGCACTTAACAAAAGACTTAACTTCCTTCCTGCACAGTTCACTTGAGTATTTTGGAGTTAGCCATCTCTGGAAATGAAGCTAAGGCTTTGTTAATGAATCTTTAGGTAGGCCAGTGTTCTCGGTCATGCTTTCAAATTTCAGTGACACTCCTAATCTTTGCTGAGTATCTTACAACAACGTTTTGTCACAATAGACACTGGGAAAGAGACTGAATCCATCCATGCTTCAGAGCTGCTTAATGACTCGTTGGAAATATTGGTTCCTGCCACCCTCTCTAGAACCATCGTATCAGAATTATTGGCTTCTATATGTCAATAAACTTTCTTCTTAAGCTCATGCAATTGAGAACTACTGAAGTAAAAGTCAACTCAAAGCCCAAGCTAATTAGATTCCATTCGGTAAATATTTATTAAATGCCTACCAACTTCAAGCCACTAGCCAGTTATTACGGAAAGAAAGAAAAGAAGACCTGGTTTTAGCTGAAGAGCTATATTTACAGTGGGAAGGAAAAATAGAATGAAAAATGGGTGATTTCAGTAAAAGACAGTCTGTTAATGATATAATGATGGCTTAGCACAGTCAAGGGTGATACCCAGATGGGTTTTAAGAAATGAAAAGAGAATCCTTTCTAGGTGGGCTTTAAAAGAGAATAAAGATTTCAACTTTTGCAGTTACATTAGTGATGAGAAGTACAACTTTTGGAGTGATCAAGTCCTGGATCTTGGCTGTGACTCTGCTCCCTCTCTGTATGATCTTGGATAAGTCACCTACCATCTCTGTGTTAGTTTATTTATCTGTAAAAGAAGGTGTCTGACAAGGTAACTTGAGGTCATTTTTAATACCAAACATAATTACTCTGGCTTTATCTGCCTTGATGCTCTGAAATTTCAAAGTGAAAAAGAAGGCAACCATGTGGTACTTGTGTGAAAAAATACCCAAAGGATAGAGCAAGCTTGGGATATGGTATGATGGCTTTTCAGGTTGACTGTTTAAAGCTGAAGATGCTAAGCGCTGCTGGCAGTGAGAGCCATGTGCTAGGTGGAGGTATGCTGAGGTTGGAACCCCCTTAGGCCGGGCTCCCAGACAGGTTTAGCAAGAAGAGCTACTGGCATAGTGGCCTTCACTGCTGGCTTTAAAGTTGTTTACTTCTTGTTAAATACTGGCAGTAGGGGAAAAGGCGGAGTTTGTAGTTGCTGCTGCCTTATGACTTACCCTAGCAAAAGAAATTTCCTCACAAGAAAAGTTTGTCAGGTCTCTATAGCTAACAATGAAACAAAAGGAATGAAAATTGGGTAGATGTTCTGAGAGGGAAATCTGCCCTGTGTGTCAGCTCACAAAGGGAACAGGGTTTAGTTAAACATGGATGAGTCTGTTGAAGACTTGCTGAAGTTTCTTCTCCCTCAAGTGCATTTATTCTGTGGATCCTAAGGATGGATATTTTCTTTTTTCTGACATCCTAAGGTTTGGAGGGCTGACTATAAAGAATAAGGCAAGCTAAATATTCTGAAGGTACATTGGAGCCTTGTGGAGAACATCAATGTACCCTGGACTAGTAGGTACCCAAGTGTTCCCTCCCTTCTATGGACTAGTCCTTTATAGAGTACAGAGTAGAGACCAAGCCTTCTGACATTCCTTAGGGAGACAGTGTTGTCTCAAAGCCTTTGGACAGCTATCTGTGTTTTCAGGTTACCATAGCAACCCCTCTCCTAAAGTGTCACCTCCTTCCAGGTGGATGAGACCATATTAAATTCTACTTCCTTAAATTTATTTTTCAGCCAGTTATATAAAATAAACTTACATGTTCTTTTTTCTACCCTGGTCCTTATCATCAAACCTTTAAATTCTCAACAAGTTGTGATGCATCTATTTAGGATTTAGATTTAGATGTACTTTGGTATATTATAAAAAGTCCATGTTGCAAGTCCTTATGTAAAATATGGAGAATAGTGTTCTTAGCATTCTGTGTAAAACTGTATTGTGAAAGATATGTAAAATTAAAAAAAGTTTCCATTTTAATGATTTTGAGAGCCCCGAGGGCAGTAGTGGGCAGAAAGTGCTTACCAGCTTCCTGGAAGAGCCTCTACCTACAGCCTTAGCTGATTTCTCTGGTACATACGCCATCACAGCTGATCAGAAGCTTCCAACATGGGGTCAATAGACAATGAGTTGGGAAAAGATGAGCATACTGGCTTTAATAAGCCAGCTCCCATGGGCTGCATCACACCACTGTCTCAGGCATTTCTAAGCTCCTGTCCTTTACAAGACTAGGCTAGCCACTTAGCTGAAAGCCTAGGTTTTGAGACAGATCTGGCCAGAATTAACTATGGTCACATTTACCCTTTGTACCTGTTTCTGGTGCTGCTGGTGTGGATAATTACTGCTCTTATCCCACTGTAAACTTATTCAGAAGAATGGAGTTGGGTCAGGAGCTGGGCAGAGGGAAGGCTGCAACTTCAGCGTCCTGAGGTTGGGAGTCTTGGGAAAACTGGCCATTCAGTTCAGATATGGGTTCCTCGGAATGCACTACCCAAGGTGTTAGGGGACTGCTGAAGTGGCTCACTGTGTCGTGGGTTAAGACATTCACCCTCAAGCATGATGACCTGAGTGCCGATCCTACGATCCACAAGGTGAGAAACGACTCCAGAAAGTTGTCCCCAACTTCCACCCCCACAACATAGCACAGGTGCACACACACATATATGTACACATATACATTCGAAAAAGTGGTGTTGGAGATGCAGAAAGCTTTGTGCAGGCTCAGATGTGGCATCAGGAAAGCCAGTATTTGGACAATGCCATGTGTTGATTTATTGATTTTCTCAGGATATATTTTTTATTTTTTCCTAGTGTGTTTGTTATGTATGTGTGATGTGAGTGCATATGTATGTGTGTTTATATGTGTGTATGAATGTGTGTGTGTATGTGTGCACCCAAAGTTCACATGGATGTCTGTCTTCCCCCATCACTTTTTATTCTATTTATTGAGGCATGGTCTCTTGCTGAACTCAGAGCTCACCAATTCTAGCCAGTCTAGCTGGCCAGCTTTCTCCAAGGATTCCCTGGTCTCTGCCTCCTAAGTGCTAGACTACAGGCAGTGGCCATATGTGCCCAGCTTTTATATGGGTTCTGGGGAATCTGAACTTTTGTCTCATGCTTGTGTGACAATCGTTTCATTCACCAAGCCATATCCCCAGCCTTCTCTAGATATGTTTTGATATGATTTCATATTCTATTTTATTATAAAAGTAAATTTCATGGAAATTAAAAAATAGGTTGTGTTACAAGTTTAAACACTGTTTCCTTCTTTATTATCTCCAATTCTGCCACTCAGAATTAGCCACCATTAGCAATTTGGTTCGCATTACGGCAGGCAGGCTTACCTATTGCTATTCAATCACAGGTGCAGGGTTCTTCGTTGCTGCTTTTAATGATAGATATATGTAAATGTTCTTTTTTAATTAACAAAACACATAGTGGGTAGCTTTCCAATTAGTTCATTCCATGTAGTTTAATTTAGTGACTGTTTAAATTTTCAAGACTGAAAGTCGTGTTATTCAAATGGTTTCATTTTCTAATCTTACTATAAATATGCTGAGAAAAGCAATTTAGCAAAGAGGAGGTAAGTGGTTAAGCTTGGTGATTGCTCAGGAGCCAGGTTTCTTACATTCCAGTCCTGGCGGGCCCGTTTGCTTGACTTTAAGCAAGTTATTTATCCTCTCTCCCCAGTCTCATAATCTGCACACTGAAGTTGATCAAGATTGTATCTAATTTTGCCACAAGGATAAAATGTGTTAGCACACAAGTGTTTTAATTTTTTTCAATTAACAGCACACAAACTTAAAATAGTATCTGACATACAAAAAAAGTGTTTGCTAATTACTGTTTTATGGATCTTCACAAACTCGTGAGAGTCATTTGCTATCTACCTAGAGTCAAATATATTGGATGTGCCCTGGTTTCAGTGACCTCTTACTGGAGGGTATTCCCTGGGCTATATCTAAAGGGCCCACTTTGCACATTTTAACAATGTCAAATTGCTCCTAACCTCCAAGGCTATGTCCTATTGAACTCCCAAAATAAAATAAGGCCCTTTCCACAGGAAGAATTATCAGTCTTTTAAAATGTTACCAGTTTGTCATAATACATATTATGAGGTTTGACTCACTTAAAGAACAAGATATACAGGATCTTGAGATACTAAACAGAACCATGAAGATTCAGGAAGATGTGGAAATGAGACTGATGTGATTTTTATCAAGGACGGTGATTTTTCACACTGAGTGAGCACATAATGCTATTGCACTCAGTTATGTTCGATAGTATGATACTTTATTTCCCCCACCGTTGTCTATAGCATATATGCCTTATCTAGAGATGGGAGGAAACCCTAAGTGATTTGATCTTTTAGTAACAGACTTCAATATTTCATCCTAATAATTCATTATTTTTCAGGTTTCGCTATGAGTCTGTATCAGCCACACGTAAGTAGAGGCTGCTCCAGATAGGAGAATGATGGAATCACCTTTCTTCAAAGCCCAGTCTATATTCTCTCCGGTACTCTTTACCAAGGCCAGTTATTGTTATACTTGTCACTCACCACCCATCCTTCTCAGTTCTCACAGTCCTAACCCTGTGAGGCAGTGATGCAGTGGTGCAGTGGCATGGTTTATGGAAGTCTAGAGACACCCTGCTGAGATTCAAGGTATTGTTATCAACTACATGTGCTCCTTTGCTAAACAGTATGATCTCCTGTTTCCAAAGAATGTGACAATCTCATTCCAGATAAGAGAGACTTTAAGTAATTAGTGACAAGACCCTAAACTTTGGTTCAGAACAGCATACTTAGAAGTCATCAACCACAGCAATCACTGAATGGAAAAAGGGAAATGATGTTTGGGGGCATTTAACCAAATAAAGTTACACATTTTATGAACTACATCACCAGTTCACATAATTATTTATGCTGTTAGATTAGACTACAACTACCTTCTGATACATATGTAAATAAGTTAAAAGCTGAACTTTATGTAAGCATGTCCAATTGAAATACAGACCTTATGGTTATCCTGGGTTAATGTAGAGGATCAGTAGACTATGGCTCTACACAGAAATGAATATATTCTCTCTGTGGTTTAGACTAAGTACTAGAAAAACTAGTTTGAAAAAATATGCACTGCACTTTTACCCCAATAACATCTATACAAGGTCAATCAGGAGAGTGTAAAATCAGACAACTCCATTTACACTTTCCAGAGCACAAAATAAACTGTGCTCCTTGTTTCCATGTTTTCCTAAGTCAGTAACTGGATTCAGCATCTGTTAGAAGTCATTCACGGATGAACAGGAGTTGCCCCCATTGCTTACTGTTGGGTGGGAATTAAAAGTAATAGAGAGAAAAAAACTAAAGGAATGTTCCCTTCCTGATTTGGGGGAAATTATTTTCTTAATGAGAACAGGAAAGGATATTTTGTCAATATAACTGAATTTTTCAAAGCCTATGTCCATGTAAGAACACAGAAAATGTATTGTTTTTAGGAAAAAAATGAGGAACTTTTACAGCATAATGAACCTAATTAACCTTTCTTTTTCTAGATTATATCTCTTTTTCAACCTAATTATTCTTTCTTTTTCAGGTTATATCTCTTTTTCATCCAAAGTCTCCTTTGAAGTCAGATGTGGTCCAAGAAAAATAAAAGACCAAGTGTTGGGGATAAGAATCTAGAATGAAATGAATAGGAAATTCTGCCCCAGCCTCAGAAAGCAGGAAAATGAAAAGGCTAAAATCCTTCCTAGATCTACCAAAGCTTAGTAGGAGAAATGTAGGGAACAAGAAAAAAAAAATGGAGCCTGAGCGGGGATTTCCCCAGTGGCATGAGTTTCTATGCTGATCAAGGTATCCTCATTCCTATTTACAATCTTACATTTCTCTGGTTTGAAGTCATTAAGCACCTAGAAAGTGGAGACAAGATTCCTTTCTAGTTTGAACATGCCAGGTTCTAAGTTAGCACTAGTTAAAAGAAACCTGTATTTCTTGCAAATGTGTGGAAAGTTCACATCTTGTGTGTGGAGTTTCACAGACATGTGAACTCTCTGACTCTCTACAAAGCAACTAGAAGAATATTCAAATGAGTCTAGACAATTTCTTTATCTTGCAAAGGTATCTAAAAATCAAAACAAACAAAACATTCTTTTTCCTCCACCTATACCTACATGCAATTATAACCTGTTGCTCCAGGAGCTTAGGTGTATGTACATCTCATGGGTTCACAGTAAGCTTCTTATCTGTGGACAACTAAAGCTTGAAGAGTGAAACTATGTTTGTAGATGCAGTGCTCATTCATTTGCTATTTGGAGAGAAAATTCGATTATATTCAAGAGTCCATGCACAGTCCTGAATGCTTAGGATGGAAAGTTGTACAGATATGATATCTGTGGTATAAGGTGTAGCTGTAGAAACAGGGATTCAAATACAATATAACATAATGGTTAATATTAATGCCTATGAGTTATGAGGTTAAAATAGAGACCAGTTTATGCTTGAAGGTTTGTCTTCCTTCTCTGAGGATATAGCCCTTAGCTTAATTGTGACTTAAATTCTAGTTGACAAACCTTTTTTGCAGTTATGCCTACTCACAAATCAAATCTTTTAATGATAGACTTCATTACAAATGCACACTAATTGTTTAAGAGTTAAGAATAGAGTCAAAACATTACGTATTTCCAGTTATAGTTTGGCACATAATATAATCAAGATGCCATATTTGGCAAAGTTTACCAATTGGACTTCATTACCACAGATACCAGAAAAAAAAAAAAAAAAAAGCAAAAAGATGTTTGCAGAGCTGGGTCCAGAGTACTTAACGCTCATCCAGAAGACTCGATCCCTGATTAAACCCCCGAGATGTGCCCTAAGCAGGAACATCTTCTGGTTCCTGAGCTGTGATTTCTGCTCCTCACCTGCAGCTCTCTGATGGCAGCATGATGGACGTGTGGCAAATAACCCATCTAAAACATTGTCTAAGCTTTGTGGTGATTGTTAAATTTGGATAAATGCTGACACATATACAATAACATACTTAGTACCTGTGGAAGCAAGGGCATACCATGAAATGAAGACCCTTACAGAGGCATGACTGAAGCAATAGAAATGTAATCTTATATACCTTGTTTATTTTTGTTATTAAAACCACAATACTGCACTCCTTCATTTGTCTTATTTTTTCTCTGTATTTCGGTCTATTTTAATAAAAATGGTAGATGATGTTTACAATTGAGCAAACCATCTCTGGGGACCTACTGTGTGTCAGGGATGTCTCAATATGAATGTCACATATAATTGATTAGAAAGGGGACTAATTGCTTTGTGACAAGAAAGACTATTAATACTGGTTCTTGGATCAAGGATTTGGGGTGGGCAGTACACAAAACCAGTGTTTGCTAAGATTGATTTTCGTTTTAGAGCATTTGTGTCTGTGTGCACACATGTATTGTGTACATGCTCATGTTTGTGTGTGGGTACACATGTATATGTGTATATGGAGGGCCAGAGGACAGAGAGCCTTGGGTTCATTCCTCAAGTGCTGTCCACTTATTTTTGTGTGTGCAGAATTTCTTATTGGCCTGGAGCTCACCAAGTTGGCTGGTGAACCCCAGGGATCTGCCTGTCTCTGCCTCCCAGTGCCAGGAATACAAGCACATACTTCCACACTTGAGTTCACACAAGTACTGGGCACTGAGCTCATGTCTTCTTTGCAAGCTCTTTATCAGTGGAGCTGTCTCCCCCAGGAGTTTTGTTGTTGTTTTGACTGCTGCTTTGTTTTGTGTTCTTAATTTTTCAGAGTTTAATAAGCAACATTGAGGGGCAGGGACATTACCTACCCTCAAAGGACTTTAAAAATGAAGAGCCTAAAAGCACGTTCATACATACATTCATTCATTCATTCATTCATTCATGTATTCATCTACAGATACCTAGTGCTTATCTACTGTCTAAATTGAACGCGAAGTACCAGAAGAGGAGAGCTGTACCGAAAGATGTATTGATGTACTGTACAGAAAGTGTATTAATCATATACTGTTTCCTAAGAATAATATATAATACAGTTAAAAATCAAGGAAGAGAATAAACTATAGGCTTTAGAGAACACAGGCACAAGGAGGAATTTATGTGGAGACTATCACTTATTGATTCTCTCATTTAATAGTAGTATCAATTTTTCAACAAAAGAAACTTCAGTGTTCGCACATCTCATGCAGGTCTAAAGTATCCACATGATGAATATCATAGAATTTCAAGAAAACATAAACACATGCACTAGCACATTGTATGTCATTGTCACAAATATTCTTTGAAGTGACCTACTAATAATCTTCTTTTCCTTATGTGTTTTATAACCTTGATGTTCTCTACCTGCTTGTTTTTTCCTTTGCATTCCTCATTAATACAAATGAAAAGCATTCATTGTTTGCGGTCACTGCCAGCGGCGTGTTCTTGTGGGTGCCACTCCTTCGTTCTCACAAGTGTCAAGGCTGCTCCTCCGCTCACCCTGGGCTGAGGCCGCTCTTCTGCTTTCCTGGCGCTGAGGGAGCTCTTCTGCTTGCCCTGTGCTGCCTCCTGTCATCACCGCTTCTGCCTGGTCCCAGACCTGAGGGCTGGTGAGGAGACTGTGTCAGCGGAGCCGTATTCAGACACTGGAGACCAGGTTCAGTGACACAGGTCTGGTTTATTGCAGGAAAGCACAAGCTTATATAGGGGTAGTGGTCCAATCACAGCACAGCAAGCAGGATACCTTATTAGCATAACAGGTTTAGCATCCTATCACAGTACAGCAAGTAGGATACCTTATTAGCAGCATCCTATTAGCATAACAGGCTTAACGTCCTATCACAGAATAGAGGGTAGGATGCCTCATTAGGATACTGGGTTTCAGATGTGACCCTGACAGTTGTAATATCACCCTAGGCTCAAGCCTGTCTCCCACAGTTGTCAACAAGAATGCTGATAATGCCAACTGCTGTACCTAAACCAACACAGGATTACGTGAAGGTGGCCCAGTTCCAGGTTGCTCTCATTGTTAACACATGTGGGCTTTTTGCTGTAGTTTGCTTTTATTGTGCTGCATTAAGTCAGTTTCTCAATTGTTTTCTATGGCAAAGATAGAATGGAAAAATATTGAGCCACTTAAAACAATCCTTACTGTCCTTTCCCACTTTTTGCAGCTATAATAAACTAAATTATGCCTTCCATGATGACAAGAAACTATAGAGCTTTAAAGTCCTGTGTGCTCCCCTCCTATCCCCATGAACATGATAACAATCAATATTTATTTTCATTAAATATTCAAAAAGTCAACTGAATGGCTGATTTTGATATCACTAAATCCGATGACAATGTAGTAAAAACCTTTAATTACTTTAAAAAATAATTTTACTAATTATTTGCAAATTGCATACAATGTAATTTGATGATATTCACTCCCAACTTCTCCATCTAATTCCTCCTCCCAAACCAACCTCATCTTCTTACCAGCCCCTCAACTTTGTGTCTTCTTTTTTAAAAAAAAAAATGAATAACCCATTAACTCCAATTTGTGCCTTCCACATACTTCTGGGTGTGGGACAATCCACTGAAACATGGCCAACCTATTAGGAACCACATCCTTAAAGAACACTGACTCTCCTTCCAGAAGCTACCAACTGTCTGTAACATGTGAGTGCCTTTCTGTTGGACACTAAGATTCTGCCACTGCTTAAATTGTGCCCACACCTTTGTTGCCACATTTGTGAATAGAATGGTTTGGATCTGAAATATCTTTCATAGGTTCATGTTTTGAATTCTCAATTCCCAGCTTATGGGGCTGCTTTGAAAGTCATGGTACTTTTAGGAGGTAGTGCCTGACTGATGGAAATGGTTTACTAGGGATAATGTTTAAAGGTTATACTTGCCCTGGTTCTGACCCTGGTTTCTGCTTCCTGACCTGTGACATGTGAACAAACTGTGATTTCAGTCTCCTGCCACCATGGATGGAGCCACTGTGCCATGAATTCCCTGTCCTGATGGACAGAAAGCCCTTTGAAGCAGGGAGCCAAAATAAACTCTTCCTGCCTTGTGTTGTTCTGTCAGCCATTTTGTCACAGTGATAAGAACAGTAACCTCTGTGGTTAGCATCTTTTTTATATTAATGAGTTTATCTCTAGTCTATTTTGATTTTGTTTTGCAAATAGTCAAGTGCTTTTATCTGATCTATTTTTCTTTTCTGGAGAGATTGATGGTTCTGTTGGTGAAGTGTTTTCAAAATAAGCATGAAGAACTGAATTCAGATTCATGTAAAAGCTGGGCATGGTGGTAAACTTCTGTAATCCCATTACTCAGGAGGCAGAGACCAGCAGTTTTCTGCAGCTCATTGGTCAGCCAGCCTAGCTGAACGGATGAGTTTCAGGTTCAGTGAAAGATCCTGTCTCTAAAACTAAGTTGGACTGTGACTGAGAAAGACAACCACTCTGGTTTCCACACTCATGGACTCACAGGTTTGCATGTGTAGACACACACACACACACACACACACACACACACACACCTACATATATTGCTTTATTACTTTCCTGGGAAAAGCACAGTATTCTAAAAGTCTTGGAAAGCATGAGTGCATAACTGAAATTCTTGTAAAACTAGGTTTGACTCAAAGGCACACATGAATTTAGTTATAAACAAATAGCCCATCTCCTGAATGTGCTTATTCTTGAGAATAGGTTTTTAAAATTGTACCTGGATATGTGAATGTAGAACTATACCTTATGAAGATAATTTGGGGACTGGAGAGATGGCTCAATGGTTAAGAGCACTAGCTGTTTTTGCAGAGGACCCAGGTTCACTTCCAAGTACACACATGATGGCTAACAACTTTCCATAACTCCAGTTCCCAAGGGATCCCATGCCCTCTTCTGACCTCCATGGGTATGTCATGCATGTGGTGCACTTACATACATATAGGCAATATACTCATACACATAAAATAAACATAAATAAATTTTTTTAAAGACCATTTTGGTCACAGCTATGCCCACTAAACTGAAATGAAATAAAGACTTTTAAATAAGCATACCTCTACTATCAGGAAGAATTGATTCGAGAGCCTTCATATTTTTCTTTCTGATTCTGCTGGAGTTTTCTAAAAATTTTTACCTTCCTTTCTGACTTATCTCCCAAATATGTTGCTTTCTCTTTGCTAGATTTAGTAAGAATTCAAAGAATAACTACTGGATCTTATAGTCACTGAATTTATAATGCATTTGTACTTCTCAACATATGTAATTATATTCATTTAACTTCCCATTCATTCATTTTTCCTCCATTGATTTCATGAATTTATTGAGTAATTTATATTTTCTAATGTGCTGAGTGCTGAGCTGATAGAGATAAATAATATATTGTTGGAAATACATAACATTTTAATGGCTACTACTTGGGAGTTTTAAAATCTCTTTTTTTTAAGTGTTCTGATATTTTAGATGAGTTACTTAATTTTAATGTTTAATGGTTTATACCATATCAAGTTATATAGCTGGAAGCATTATGATTCACAGTGATGTAGTCTGTGAGTGATCTATACCCTGAACTATAAGTAACTATTCATTGTTTCCAAAAGGTGAGTTGGTGATGGCGGGCTAGCAATAAGTAAGCAACAGCACCTCATTTAATATTCACAACACTTATGTGGAGTAGGTACTAATATGACACTTACTTAATATTCTTATTTTACAATAGAAGCAAAGATTCAGAGAGGTTAGTAATCTACTAAATCTCATAACTTCCAAAGAGCCTAGTTTGATCTCCAACCTGATCTGTCAATCTAAATCATCTTCTGGGTCATAATCACTTGGTGAGAATGGGCTCCATTAAGCTCTCCAGTATGAGGAACTCTAGCAACATGTTTCTTCTCAACTTAATTGAACATCAAGAAGAATGACTTATTCTCAGTCACCTAGACTATTAGATATTTTAATGGAACTAGTGCAAACAATGTGTGGTCTAAAACTTCTAAATCATGACCACTCATTTTCTGCCCCAAATGTCAAACAAAATCTACTGGGAAAGCTACTAGAGTCTCGAGTTAGTTTGCTAAATGGAGGAAGGGAGGTAATTTTTGGCAATTCTTCACCTACAGAAGAAGTAAAAGCAATGCTTGCCATGCAAGGAGAGACTTAATTACTACAGTTAATTCATGTAGAAGCTCATCTAAATACTGTATAAAGCGATACTAAATGTAGAGAAAGGGCAAGATCTAGATCTAGATATGATGAAGTGAGAAAACCTTAATTCTAAACTTGGCTTTATTAGATATCTGTTTTGTGTCCTTAAAATTGAAAAGGTTCTATGAGATAGCATTCTTAACCTATTAACAAACTAAAATGATAATACATAACTTGTAGCCTGCTCTAAAGAAATAATGGAGACTGTGCACAGCTTCCTGAAGGCTGAGTTCAATACAGCATGAAAAATTGCTACTTTTAATGTTGTTGAACATAGGTCTACACTTTATTTCTTTTTCAAAAGCTTATTTTATGATTTGTGTCTGCGTCGTGTGTGTGTGTCTCTCTCTTTCTCTCTCTCTCTCTCTCTCTCTCTCTCTCTCTCTCTCTGTGCACGCAGGTACCTGCAGAGGCCAGAAAAGGGTGTCTGATCCCCTGGAGCTAGAGTTACAGGCAATTGTGAGTCACCTAATATGTGTGTTGGGAACTGCAAGAGGAGAAGGTGCTCTTAACCACTTAGCCATCTGACCAATCCCCGTATTCTGTTTCTTATCTCTTCAGGAACTGTGGTCCTGTAACACAGACCCCTGTGTGAGGGCTCCTCAGTTATCTTCAGTCTCCTCTTCTCACTATGCTTTAGAACCCTGACCTTGGCTTTCTTATAGTATTTAAACTGGCAGGGTCTCTCCACTTTTAGTCACCCCACAGAGACTGAGACCTGTGTTACCCATTCTCTGTCTCTTAGGTCCAGCTTCTTCTTCATTTTATCTGTGAAACAGAGTCTCACCATATAGCTCTGGGTAATCTGGCAATTGTTATGTTTACCAGACTGGACTGAAATTTGCAGTGCTCTTCTTGCCTCAACTTCCTAAGTGGTAGAATTACAAGCACCGTATCATTTGGTTTTCTGTCTATCTCTAGAACTCAATCATCAGTTTAAGCAACCCTTCCTCAGAGGAGGCTTCCTTGCCCAAGCTATACCCATTCTGTTAGGTATTCTTCTAAGATGATCTTTGCACATTTTACTTTTTCTCCAAAGTATGATCACAAATCTAATTAAGTGTTTGTTTAACAAGTATCAATAGATAGACTATCTGACCCAGATGTGGTGGAGCGCACCTTTAATCCCAGCACTCAGGAGGCAGAAGGAGACGATTTCAGTGAGATTGAGGCTAGTCTGGCCTACATAGGGAGTCCGAGGTCAACTGTGGCTACAGGGAGACCCTGTCTCAAAAGACCAAACAAACAAAAAAAAAAAAGGATAGACTATCCGATTTGTAAGGATAAAAGCAATACACACACACACACACACACACACACACACACACACACACACACACACGGCAGGCCTTTAATCTTGTTTTTGTTGATTGGAATGAGTAAATGACACTTGGTGCTATATGAACTTTTTCCTGAGATGTGATCAATCTTCTATTCACACCAGATGATGGAAGCAAAAAAGCAATTCCACAATGAAGTGGTCAACCAATGAGTTTAATTGGGGTTAATTACAGGGGTTAATTGGGTGAGGGGTTACTTACAAGAGCATGGGAAACTTATGGGCAGCTATACCACTGGAGGAAAAAAAAATACTTTGGGAACTTTTAACTGGGAGAGGGGTATGATCCATGAGACCCTCCCTCTAGCAATCATTAGCTGCCTATAAATCCTCAACATGGCAGAGCCCCCTCCCCTCTCTCCATCAGTTCTATCAGTTCTTAATGGGCAATCACAGCTGCTGAGTGTTCAAGACAACAATGACTACATCAGCCTGGAGAACAGTGTTCCACAACACATTTTAAAAACATTTAGCTGAAACCTCTCTCTCTCTCTCTCTCTCTCTCTCTCTCTCTCTCTCTCTCTCTCTCTCTCTCTCTCTCTCTTTCTCTCCCCCTCCCCCAGGCTTGGTCTTTTTCAGCTCTGACTTATAGAGTACTTAGTCCTTGTTTCATCATTCTAAGTGTATCTTTCAACTACAAAATCACCCACAAATTTCTTTCCCATTAATTATCAAGTGAAAATAAAAAGTTTCTCTGAGCATCATTATTGTACTTCACATTATCCTAGCTGGCTGCAAAACATTCAAGAAAGAATCCTCTAAATTCATCTAGATTTTAAAACTCAATATCCTGATCATGGCACATTCCTTCCCAGGAATTCCCTCCCTCCCCTATTAGCCAGGAATCAGTCTGACTTCATGAAACCTCCCCCTTTCTCTGAGATCTTTAAGAAGGGGCCCCTGCTCTGCCACATGAGCCTGAACTCTCATTAAACTCCCCCTTGCTGTGTCATCTATATATGGAGGGGTGGGGCTTGAACTCTCCTCAAAGCCCTCATCATGAGACAGTCTTTCTGTCTGCATGGCCATAACATTGATAACCTTTGTAATAAATCTCTTACCCAAAGGACAGTCTTCTTCAGTGTTTCCCCATGAATCCTAAACCTGAGACCTTTCATTATGCAACATTTAGCTATAAATGCCTGTAAAAGGTTCCCACTGAGTTTGGAAGGACACACCTAGGCTGCAAGTGAAAGGACAGAGAAAGTCAGTCCACACAGTGGGACCCCCATTGAAGAAGGATGGTTGTGCTCATACCTGATAAAATAGTTGTGAAGTCAAATCTGTCAAAAAGCCATCACTCTTAGAGTTAAAGAAAACACAAAGGAAGAAATAGATGATTACAACACAGAGATTCAACACTCTATTTCCAACAGTGAATAAATAGAACACTCCATCAGAAAAGTTGGATTAAAAAGAGAGGCCAAATAGGATAAAATTTTGCTCCATCTGAAAGACAAATCCATTATGACACAAATTTCACGTTTTAATTAAAACAAATTGTTATGAGCATGTGATGTCAGAAATGTAGACAAACTCCTTTGTAACTTTACATAACGTCAGAATTTGTTTCGTAACAATGAATTCTGGCAGTTTTATTGGCAGCAATTTACCAAGTAATCCCAGGTTCCTTAATAGCCCTAACCAAAACAAATGTAATTTCACATATCTATTTTAATCCAATGAAAAGTGTGTGTGGGGTGTGTGTGTGTGTGTGTGTGTGTGTGTGTGTGTGTCCCCATATATGCTTGTATGCATATATCCATGTACACGTGGAGGCCAGAGGCTGGTGTCAGCCATCTTCTTCTATTACTGTCCACCTTTTTTTTTGTTATTTGTTTTGTTTTGTTGATACAGGGTCTCCCTGTAGCCCCAGCAGACCTGGAACTCACTATGTAGAACAGGCTGGCCTCCATCTCACAGAGATCCGCCTGCCTTTGCATCCCAAGTGCTGGGATTAAAGGCATGTGTCATCACGCGTGGCTTTCAAATTTGTTTACTCCTTTTTTCACTTCACCTTATTTTTTGAGACAGTTTCTCTCACAAAACCTGGAACTCCCAGATTCTGAAAGCCTAGCTGCCTAGTGATCTATGGCATTCTCCTGTCTCTGCCTGTTCAACTCTTAGGATGTGGTGATTCAAGATCTAAACTCAGGTCCTCATGGCTACATATCAAGTATTCTAACAGCTGAGCCTTTTCCCCAGTCCTGGCTTTTCTGACGTTATTTAATGTGCCCATATGTTCCTCTAGTCTCAATTTACTTTGATAAATTTATGTCATCTTTTCTATTTTTAAGGATGCTATTTATTGGTCTGTGCTTTATGAGTGGTGCTAAACAGATGATATTGTTTTTGTGTCCACCCTGGTATAGATTCATCCTTCACCTTCAAACGGAGTCGAATGTTATTTGTAAAATGGAGTCTCTAGGGCAAGGCACAGTCTAAATCACTGTTCTGTACAATATGGAATAAGGTGGAATAACATAGACTGATCTCAACATAAATTTTGTCATAATATTCATTTTTATAAAAGGTTTTTAAATGTCAGAAGAACTATTGACCAAAATCTTTGTTCCAATCTAACATCATTTCACAACTGAGTGCAGCGAGTGAAAAGCTGCTGTTACAGTTTAGGTCACCCAAAGGCTTGTACAGTAATGATTTGGCAGCAGCCCTTGGCACCAGGGGAAGTGGAGAACCCGTCAGAGATGGAGATTAAGTGAAAGAAATTAGGTAACGAGGCTTTCCCTTGAAGGAGATAGTGGAATCCTGGCTCATTTCTCTCTCTGTGCTTCTTGGCCACCACAGGGTAAACAGAGCTCCTTTGCCAGGCACCCCTGCCATGACATACTATGCCATCACAGCCCCAGTCCAACCAAGTGACCATGGATTGAAATTTCTTAAGCCAAGACCCAAAATAAGCCTTTTCTCCTGTTAAGTCAATAATCTGAGGTGTTTGGTTAAGTGATTGAAACTGTACACACTAACAAAGGTGATCATCATTGTATTCAAAATGGGTGAAGTTTGCAGCACAATGGGTATTGAGTTTGATTGTACTCATTATGCTCTCATTCCATTCTGGCCATGGCAGTAAAATGCCATGACATGGGTGCCTTATACCCCACCGAAACTTATTTCTCACCATCCTGCAGGCTGGGAAGTTCAAAATCAAGGTTCTTATAAGATTCCATGTCTACTGAGGCACTGAATACCTAATTTATAGTTGGTGCCTAATTGCTGAGTCCTCAGAAGCTAGAGGAAGCAAGAATGTCTTATAGTAACCCCATTCCTGACCTCATGGCCTAATCAGCTTCCAGACTCCAGACCTCAATAGCATTAGCTTGGGAGTTAGCATTTCAAAATATAAGTTTTAGGGGACATAAACATTTTGCCTTCTACCTCTGGATGCCCCCAAATTCATATCCTCTTACATAAAAATAGATTTATTCTATTTCAATAGCCCCAAAGTCTTAATTCCAAAGTCTAATCTAAATATCACATAAATCAGATATGGCTGAGACTCAAGATATGATTTATTCCAAGACAAGTTGCCCTCTAGCTGTGAACCTTTGAAATCAAACATGCTACATGCTCCCAAAATACAGTGACCTGATACACACAAGACAGGCATTCCCATTCCAAAAGGGAAAACAGAAGAGAATATAGACTGATTTTGAGTAGATTTAAAACATAATAAGGCAAACAATAGTGAATCTTAACGCTTGAGAAAAATTTCAACTTGTCTATTTTGCCTTCTGGGTCCACTGGGGCAGAGGTCTCACCTGGACTCAGCAGGGCAAAAGTTCTACCCCTGAAGCTTTGCTATACAGGGTTGGGCTCCCCTGGCTTTGAGAGGCTCTGCCCCCACATCTCTACTGTGTGTCTCAGCTGTCATGGTTGGACTCATGTTCCTGGAGCACTTTTAAAGAGGAACCTTATAGTGACTGGACTGACGGGAAGCAGCCCCACCTCCATGGCTCAGGAAGGGCTTGCTAGATCTGGTGCAGTCTTTCCATAGCAATAACCCTGCCTTGCCTTGATTTTCACTTGGACTTCCATGGTTCATTCTTTAAAATCGAAGTTGATTGCGAGAGCCACATCCCTATAGCTTCGCTGGGTGCAGTAAACATGAAACAGAGGCACACTAGAGTAGAGCCTGAGGTTGCCAAGGAAACTGCAATGGAGTATTAGACATGAGCTGGTATGGCAGAGATGACCATACTGTTCAGTCCCCCAGGCTCTTACACCCTGGGTCTACAATGGAAAGGTTAGCACCTGATGATTTCCAAACACCCTTAGGTTGATTTTATCTTCTTTTTGGATAGCTGACTCATCTCTCCATTGTCCTGATATATAGCACCTGGGTTCTGCTGAAAGGCCTAGCCCATGCTTATTTCCCTGTCAAGTGGGTACATCTTTATTTCTCCCAAAGAGGCTTTCTCATATTATTCATAAGGCTAGGCAAAGCTTTTCTGAAATTTTAACTTCTGCTTCCCTTTCTATGAACAATTCTGTCATAAACTCATTTCTCCTCACATCTTGCCACAGGTAGTCAATAAGAGCCAAAGCGCATCTTCAACAGGGTCTCTGGCTGAACCTGGAGCTCACTGATTCAGTTAGGCTAGCTGGCCAGGGAGCTCCAGGCACCCTCCTGTACCTGCTTCCTTTGTTCTGAGGTTATGAACACACACCAGCATGCTCAGCTTTTTACATGGGTGCTGGGGCAGCCTCATGCATGGTAGGCAAGAGCTTTACCAACTGAGCCATCTCCACAGCCCCAATGTTTTATTTCTTTCACCAGAATAATCATTTTTGATCTTTTTGTAGAAATGTAGACTTATTCTATCATGTGTCTAAAAATTATTGGTATGCTTCTTGGAACTAGTTTTTGCCTTACTTTGTTTGGGCTGCTAAAATAAATACTGAAAGTTAGGTAGCTTATACACAATAGAATTTAATGGTCACAGTTCTGGAGGCCAGGAATCATGAGTGTACTGGCCAATTCTGTGTCTGGTGAGGGCTCTATGGTCAGTGCCTTCTGGCTGTGCCTTCTGGCAGAAGAGGTGAAAGTTCTCTCTCCGACCTCTTCTATAATGACAATAATCTCATTCATGAGAGCTCTGCCCTCATGACTTACTCACTTTCCCAAAGCCCATATCCTAAGACCAGTATCTTAGGGGTTAAAGCTTCAACATGAATTCTTAGTAAACACATTCAGACCACAGCAATCAGGTATAAACCTAACATGAATTTTGTATGTAGAAGGAATGGATGATTGATCATCATTTCTACTTAATAACTGAACACCTGTAAATACATATTACATTCATTCTGTGTTTCATGCCAAAATAATCTTTGATATAAAGTAAGGGATTAGTGAGGGATTCTCAAGTAGCACCAAATCTAAATTTTCTTTTCTAGGAAAATATCTAATGCTTCTCTTTTTATTAAATACCTCCAAGAATTCAAAAACTAAATTAATTTTGGTCAATTATTAGTGTGCCAGGCGAACTCAAGCATCTGTACTGTGTGAGGAGAGTGCAAACACGGTTGGCTGTCCTACCCATACCAGATATAGGCTTAGAGGACTGTTTGCTTTAAAAACTTTGTATGACTAAGTAAGATGAACTTTATGAAATTGCACTAGATTTTACTTGGAATATATACTTGGTAGATATTTTAGTCCCAGTGGGAGGTTTAAAAGAGGTCTATTTCTCATTCAATGAAGTCAGTAAAAGATGGAAAGAAATTTGTTCCTCTGAATAAGGTACTAATGTTCACTTCAAAGCCTGAAAATAGGCTGTTCCACAATCAGCTGGCACTTAGCCCTCCTATCCTTTTTGAATCATTTAATCCCTCTTCTATTCCACTCTATATCTGCCCCTCCTACTATTCTGTGGGTGAACCTAACACATGCTGTTATTCTATTCTTCCTCCTCCTTTATAGTCATAGTGTCTTCACTGTTCTGGGTTGCTTCTCTGTTACTGTGACAAAATACTGACCAAAGCCAACTTGGGGAGGAAAGGGTTTATTTTATCTTACATCTCCCAGGTCACAGTTTATCACTGAGGGAAATCAGGGCAGGAACTCAGGGCAAGAACCTGGAGGCAGGAGTTGAAGCACAAACCATGGAGGAGGGTTGCTTACTGGGTTGCTCACCTGGCCTGTGTTTAGCTTGCTTACTTATGCTATACAGGACCACTTGCCTGGAGGGGGGCACCATAGTGGGCTGAGTCCTCCCACATCACTCAACAATCAAGAAAATATCCCACAGACATAGCCACAGACAATACAATGGGGAAAATTCCTCAATTGAGGTTCCCTCTACCCAGATGTGCCAAGTTGACAACCAAAGCTAACCAGCACAAGCACTTACCCCTCTAAGTGCCCATGACTTGGCACTACACATTCAACATCTTATTTAAGCTGCACAATAACATCCAGCATTTGGTGTGACATTTATAGCTCCAGCTGGAGGGTGAATTGGACATTCTGAGATGTAATCTCTTCAAGATCACACAGCTGGGAAGTAACAGGCCTGGGATATAACCAAGTAGTGTTTGACTACAAAGCCTGGTTCAGTAACTTTTGCATTGTGTTGCCAGTATCGCCTCTCTATTTAATTCTTAAAAGCTACATAAATACATAATTACATGATATGAATAAAAAATAAATGGACACAGCTCCTAGCCTGCACTACCATCCTCAGGCCTCTTGGGGTAAGTCTACAGCGCAGCTCTCCATGCTGGGACTCCCTAAGCCACATTCACCCTTCCATCCCCCCCACGCCCA
>NW_008347125.1:1397263-1451756 GCF_000622305.1 Nannospalax galili
AAAAAATAAAGATATGTCTAGAACACTCCTATAATGGTTTAAATTTATTATTTTTATTTAAATTTCCAGCCATTGTGTGTGTATTTCAATATTAAAAAATAAAGTAAGCTATACCTCTGAAAAAATAAAAAATAAATGGACACAAATAAAAACGTTTGATTTTAAATCTGTTCACTTGCTCTTATTATAGTATAGATCTCTGGTAGCAGCCTGTTTGACCTGTAGTATAAACAATATGAGTCTACAAGGATGTCAGCCCTATTACCAGGAGACATGTTGCATGTTAAGGAGAACAAATTCTCTGGACATTCAGTTCATCTGGAGTATGAAGCCCTGAAGCATTAGGCAGAGGCAGGAGGGCAACTCTAAATGCGTAAGTGGATGAGGAATAGTAAGACCAAAAAGAGACAGCTTCCATCTACTCCTTCAACCATGGGTCCTTTTTAATTTCTTTATGCCACAGGTAAAGTAAGAAAAAGAAATACTCAGAAAGTTACCACTCTACACTTTTGAATAGCATTGTGTTACTGTGCTGCTTTAGCAACTGTCCAAACTGAGAAGCCACTAGTCCAGCAACCTCTTCCTCTATCTCTGCTCCCTTTGTGTGTATGTGATGATCCAACTTCCTCTCACATCTGACCTCAACTCTCCTGGTGAAAGTTCCTCACCTCAGCTAGACTTCTTTTTTCTGCTACTATAAAAGTCGTATCTATGCTTCAAATCACCCAGTCCCTTCATCACTCACTTTGACATCCCCCAAGCTGAGGCTCTTTGATGTCTTGCCCATAATAGTTTATTCTGTGTGATTCTTTTAACCGCATGAGACGACACTTTGGGAAAGCTGTGAGATAATTTGGCTCAGTGAACCAAGACCTTAGATGGTGTGTGGGAAGATTACCTAGGGGATCCTGACCAAGGCCCATCTCCTTCTCTTTCTACCAGTCCTAAAAGAAGGATGCTCTTTATCCCCACCATTTCACTTAGTCACAGCACTCAGACCTGCAGCTACAATGAACAATGGCTCGGGATGCAGTCACTTCTTTCATTTGGTCACTTCTACATTTCTAGGTCTACTTCCTACATGCCCAATTCCTATTGCACATGCTAACTCAACCTAGTGGTAGCCCATCTCAGAACTGTTGCACTGCTGCAGCTACATGCCTCGATGCATGAAGTTTCCTGCACATTTGATTAGTTCTTTTTCTTGCTTCAAGATTCATTTTACAGCCAGCAAGATTGCTCATTTGGGTACAGTCACTCACACATAAGCCCGAGGACCTGAGTTTGATGCCAAGATCCCATAAGGGGGCAAGCTCACACACGCAGTGAGCACACACACACACACACACACACACACACACACACAAAATAAATAAATAAATAATATATTTTTAAAATATTTTACCTATTATTTTTATTTTATGTGTATTGACTGTATTACCTGCATGCATGCTATGTAATGCCTGCAGAGATCAGAAGAGGACATTGGGTTCCCTGACACTGGAGTCATGGACAGATGTTAGTTGCCATGTGGGTGCTGGAAACTGAATCTGGGTCCTCTGCAACAGCATCCAGCACTCAACCACTGAGCCATCTCTCTGGCCCCAAATTTTAAAAAATTTAAGCCTTAAAAAATATTCATGCAAGCCAAGTGCAGGGGCATACACCTTTAATCCCAGTGCTTAGGAGGCAGAGGCAGGCGGGTCTTTTGAGAGATTCAGGCCAGCCTGATTTACATATTGAGTTCCAGGCCACCTGGGCTACAGGGATACCCTGTCTCAAATAAATTAAATAAATAAATAAATAAATAAATAAATAAATAAATCATGAGGGATATTAATGCCACAATGAACTATCACCTCACACATGTTTAAATGACTAGTATTCCTACCCTCATGAGAAAAATACGTTAGCTAGTTTTTTACCACTACAACAAATAAACTGGAATAATCAACTTAAGGAAAAGTTTGTTTTTGCTCATTGACTGGAGTTTTCAGATGATGGTAAGTTAGCCCTTTGTTTTTGGCAATGCATCACAGCTCAAGTGCAGAGCAGAGCAAGCTGCTCACCTCAAGTCATCAGAAAGCAAGAAGAGAGGAAGAAGAGAGGTCAGAGTCTCATTATCTCCTTCTAGGGATACCCCTACGGTCCTAACTTCCCTCTCTTAGGCCCTGTCTTCTAAAGATTCTACTACAGTTCAACAGTAGGAAAGTCTGGGGAGTAAAGCTTTATCACACGGGCCTTTAGGGGACATTTACTCAAATCCTAGTAGAAAACAAGCAGTGACAAGACTTGGAAAAAGAGGGAGCCCTTGATACTGTTGGCGAGAATGTAAATTGGTACAATCACTGTGGAAAACAGTATGAAGATTCCTCAGAAAATTAGAACTAGAACCATTATTGATCTAGTGATCTCACCAGAGCAAATCAGACTATTCTATAAGAGAGCTATTGCAGTCTCCTGTTCTTAATAATACTAATTACAGGAATCAAGACACACATGCAATAAACCTAACCATCACTATTGGATGAATGGAAAGGAAATGTAGGATATATACATTATTTACATAATGGAATATGGTTCAGCCTTAAAACAGAAGGAAGTCCTGTCATTTGTGACAGGATGGATAAAACTGGAGAACATTGGCTAAGTGAAATAAGTCAGGCAAAAAATGTAAATACCACATGATCTCATTTACATGTAAAATCTAAAAATGTTGAACTCAAGAAAATACAGAATAGAAGGGTAGTTACCAGGGGCTGGGGGCATGCAAGGTAAGGCTATTAGAGAGATGTTGCACAAAGGATTCAAAATATCAGACAGAGTAAGTTCAAGAGAATTTTTTTGTATAACACTGTGGTTGTAGTTAATAAAAATGTGTTGTATTCATGAAAATGAATGAGTGGGTTTGAAGTGTTTTTAATCACAAAAATAAGCATGTGAGGTAAAATGTATATTTAATGAATTTGGCCACTCCATAATGCATGCATATTCCAAATGTTATGCTGTTCCTCAATCATTTGTCACTTAAAGATAAATTATAAAATAAAAAGAATGTGTATTACATCATTTTGTTTGTATTATAAACCAAGGAGACAGCAATGAAGGGAATAAATTCAGGCTCAGGTCTTTGCCTTAAAGTTTAATTAGAGGCAGGTAATTAAACAAGCAACTGCAACACAAAGTGAAAAGTTCTAGGTATTGGGAAAGGAAATGCCTACTAGTCTGCCTAGATTCATATAAGTTAATAATGCACTGTGTAAATGGAAAACCTGGATCTGGGGGGACAGCTCGGTATACAAAGCTTCCCTAAAGCCCAAACAAAAACTGAAATAGAACATGAAAATAGTATGTTTATTACAGAGTCAGGCTGATGGTTTGAAATCACGACTCATCCTTTTATTAACTGGGAAGTCCCATAATCACACTGAATATCAGTGCTGAACTTTGTAGAAGCAAATTAGTTAAGATCAGGTCAAAGAATTTATGACATTTATATTTAGAAGGGTAAAAGCCAATTTTGGTTTTAAAAAGATAGACATTTTATTATGCTAAATTCAAGAGTCTGAGTATTCATTTTTCTTTACAAAGAAGGTCTTACAAAGAACTAAATGTCTTGAAATACTTAAAATAACTGTCCCCCTGATTCTTTGAAGAAAACTAGGGTACAGTCATCAACACATGCTAAAAATCCTTTTTAAAACATTTTATTTATTTTTATGTATATTTACATATATGAGTAGTATGTTTGCATGTATGCAAGTGCACCTGTGTTGTGCAGTGCTGGCAGAAGTCAGAAGAGGGCATGGATCCCCTGGAACTGGTGTTATGGATGATTGTTAGTCGCCATGTGGGTGTGTGCTGGGAATTATTGAATCCAGGTCCTCTGAAAGAGCAGCCAGTGCTTTATCCATTCAGTCATCTCTTCAGCCCCCTAAAAAGACTATATATATACATATATATATATGTATATATATTTATATATTTCTACTTCTACAAGTAACAAAGTAACTAAGGTCAAACTTCATCTAAAATTAAAGCTTTTTCCCCTCCCTCAAGGTAGGCTTATTGTTGCCTATAGTATAAAAAGGGTGAACAACATTTCCCTCTCTCCCATGCTCTTTTTTCTTCACAGTGTTCTGGCCTCTAGGTGGCTACAATGGCTCAACACTGGCACACTCTGAGTTGGAAGGGTATGTTTAAGGATGTTGTGTTCCACTGATGAGGTGTTTTGAAAGGCAGCTCCACATTACTGGCCTCTATCAACTGTACCTTGAGCTATGCGAAGTTATCAGGTCTAGGTAGTTGCCTATAACTTCTTGGCTCATAGGCACCCATTGTTACACCTTGTCATTCTTTTTCTCAAAATTGCTTTACTAGGTGTCATCTGGGCTATGTTGCACCTAGCCACATCATGACCATTATTCATTATTCATGCATCCATCCTTTGCTTCAACTCCTTCTGTGTGACCAGAATAATCACCTCTCTTTCCTTTACCTTTAGATTTATAAATACATTGTTTGTCACTGGGTATCATACAATCCTTGAAATTCATACCAAGCTCTTGTATCCCATTAAGCCTGTTCCCCAAAGATTTTAGTTGAAGAGCCCTTTTTTTCCTCTCCAACGGTCAGAGAGTAGACCCCTAAAACAATAACTCTTTCAAAATTATCTCACAATGACAGCTGTAGATCAGTGGTAGAGCACTGGTGTAGCATTTACAAGAGCCTGGGTTCAATCTCTAGTGCCACAAAACTAAATAAGCAACAAAAGTTATTTTTTATAACTCAGTGTCCAACTTCATATCTTTGATATGTAAGAGAATTTTAAGTCAATTACATATCATATATCTTGTAGATATGGTAATGTGATTTAATATCTCATTTTTGAGAGAATGTGGAATTTGCTGTTTATAAACCCTGCCTTTATACAGTTTAATTTTGGAGATCAGACTAAATTAATTATATTGAATATGTTGAGACCAGCATGAATTTTTAATGTATCCCTTTGAGTAATTGACAAGTTATTATATCCAAAAATGTCTGTAGGAGTAGAGGAAATTTAAATGAAACAGTTATCAAAGCCAATTTAAAGGAATGTAGAGAACTCTAAACATGGAGTTTTTTATTCTTCTACATTTCTAATTTTTAAAAGTTGACCAACTTATCTATAAAATAAAAGATTACTAGAGTAATCATCATATAAAATATAATCTCTGATAAAATTGTGATAAAGATACAGTAACTAATAATTCCACATGTAAGTGGAAAATATATTTCTAAATAACATAAAATTAGATCTTTTAACTGCACCAAAAATAGACATAGAACCAAATACCACATATATCCCAAATACCATATACTGAGAATTAAGAAGCTAAAGTTATAAGACTAAAAAGTTAAAAGAATAATCATAATAACAGTAAAAGAGAAAATATTTTCCAAATAATTTTATTGGTGTAATCTTGGTACCAGTACCAGAAAGTAGACATTAATCTTAGTCATGAACACAGTGACTAGAGCCATTCAACAAAATATTACCAATATAAAAACTTAAAATTTCAATGAGATTAAGTTTACTTTTAAATGTAAATGTAATTTACATTAAAACATTTATAAAATGGCTACATTTATTCTTTCAATAAACTAAAATTTAAAATTGTATTTAAGAAAAGTGGTGAGAGCTATATTTATCTATGAATATAAGGCTAGTGATTTAGAATATAGTAAGTCCAACTTTTGTCCCAAATTATGCCTGTCCACATTGTCTAAAATGACTTATTAATTCTTCAAATTAAAAAAATTTAAATATTCTGCTAATAAAATGTCAACAATTTTAAGTGTGGAGAGTTTGGATATAACACCCCTCCCTTTCTCAAATTCTCAAGAAGTTAAAAGTTCAAAAGCTATGGTTTCAAAGAATTTACATATAAAAGTATAAAAAAACAAAGTTAAAGTTACCTTACCCCTTTGAGCTAAATATGAAAATAAAGTTCAAAATTTCTACCCTTTACCATGACTAATACAATGAAACTCTTAACTCTGTATAATGTGGAAAATAACCCCATGGTTGTCTCTTCATGCTAGACTTTCAAGAACAGCAAAATTAACAACACAGCCCTCCACTTCACCCTTACAAAATCTTTCCAGCAACAGGGTCAAGCTACACATCATCAGTCACTCCCTGTAAATGGCTTCCAACTAGAGGGATGAGCCACACACATGGGTTATTATTATACTGAGTGAGGAGGTCAAACCCCTTCACTTCCTTCTCCTTCCTCCCTTGCCCAATTTGAGTGCCTGGAGAGTCTCCTGTGTTTAACTGCAGGTGCTACCATCCTGGGCGGAGCCTGCAGTCGCATGCTCACACCTAATTTATGATCAATGCCTGTAGAACACCAGATGTCAATTGCTACATTGAAGATATGGCAAAGGATTCCTTGGGAAAGTCACATGGAACATCACCTAGGTAAAATAACCCAGAACGTTCCTGATAAACCTGTGTTCAGCCACCTCTATCTAGTTCTAGCTTCTGACATGAAAGTCGTAGCATCTAACCTCCAATTTTAGTATAACACTCAAACAGATATTTCTGTTGACCCAGGACCATGTTCTTTATGAAAAATTGCTGTACCATATCATTTAGACACTCTCTCAACATTTCTCTGCTGGAGTCTGTGCCCACAAAGACTCTTAAAAGGGTTATTTTGGTAAAGAACCTGCTTTATATCATTCTAATCATGCAGTGGCCACTAGCATATTCTTAACCTTTAAGAACTTATTCTTCCTCACTGCTATCATTAATCAGATATAAATAGGCCCATTATGCACGGGCACTTTTCTCTTTGTTTTTTCTTTAAAGATGGGGCCTTTCTGTGGCCACTGTGTTCTGAAGACCATATAATGTTCATCAGAATCCTATCCCTTATGGCATAATTCAAATAACTACATTTCTCCCTGGAGTTAGGTGGTTAAGAATATGTATTTAACTAGAGCTCTTATGAATATGGGTGCCAAGTGTTCTTAGTTTTTCTGTTCTCTGAAAATAATTTATGTCTCAGAGTCTCTAAGGCCTCAGTAATAAATTGGATGATGCCAGAGTTTATGGCATTCAATACTTTATGCTTAATATAGTGACTAATTGCAATCGAGCTGATCTAGAACTGGGCCATTCCTCAGGGTCTTTGTAGCTTTTCTGAGGATGGCATTATATGAGACAGTCAGACTGTCATTCAGCTATGATTCTCAGTCTGGTTGCATTACAGCAGTGTATCATCTTAGAAAATATCTAGGTGTACACACCCAGATGAATGTGCAGCTGGTACTTAGCCACATAGTCATGAGCTAGGGATATGCATAACTTGTCAGGCTAGTCCTGATACTTTATCTTTGGTGCATAAGACATTCAGATGGCAAATATAGCCTCATAAAGAAATATATTTTGTGTTATAATAAGAACAAATTGTATTCCAGTCTCTCATGTTGTTTTTTTCCTACTATTCCATAAGATACTTTTCATACTTGACCCCTAAATTTTACACAGAACCTGGGGGAGTGCCACACACTTCACATTTCCTTATTGTACAGTACCTTTGTACCTAGATAGAACCAGTTATCCCAAAATTTCACAAGGACAATTTCTAGACATCTGTCTCTTCTTGTCTACAGAGTGCAGATGATGGGATTTTTTTTAATACCATCCAAGTTCAATGTCAATAGACAGCTATAATATTGAGTCCTGACCTTGGGGCTTCTTGGCTAGAATGATAAACTAGAGATGATTTCTATTTTCTGTGTGAGATAGAGTTTGAAGAAGAAAAGAGATATGCTTGCTCTGTCTACTATCAGTTCAATATTTTTTACAAAGCATGTGTCCAACCTTCACTTACTGCATCTTAGTTTTGGCAGTCCTCGGTGCAGACAATGACTTCTGAGTAGGTGGGTTATTATCATCTGTAAGATGATCACAGGGTGCACATGTATGTGCAGAGAAAAGGGAGAAAAGTCAGTAATAGATTCTATACTAATGAGTGGGATCCACTGTGGGTACCTGGGGCTCCTTTCTCTTAATCTCCTGAGACACCATGTGGAATGCACCATTGAAGGACAGAGAAGCTGGGTCACTTAATCACTTATACTTTTCTTTCACTGTCTTAGGGTTTTTCTGATGACATTAAATCCTGATGCTTCCATGTTTCCTTCTAGAGAGTGAAAAATCAAACCTTAGATAAGAAAGTCTCAGAAAGTAGCAGCAACTTGATCCAGACATGATGACAAAGACCAGTAATCTTAGCACTTAGGGGCTGAGACAGTAAGATTGCAAGTTGGAGGCCAGCCACTGTAAAACCCTACTTCATAGAAAGAATGAATAAAGGGAACAGAGAGAAAGAGAGATAAGGGGATGGGGGTAACAGGAAGAAGTAGGAGATCAAGGTGGAAAGATGCAAAATTCTCAAAACATGTGGAAACTGTCTATTACAATCACGGAAGACTTAAAGGCAAGCGGAGGGACTATGAAGCCTGGTATTAGTACTGTGCCCTGATTCCTTGGTGGCTTTTTGAGGGTCCATGACTTTAATGTCAGTCAGTTCTTATCTGAATCCTTATCTTGGGCCTTCAGGATGCTATAAGAAAGAACTATAGACAGGGAAACTTATAAACAACAGTAATCTATTTCTTACTGCTCTATATGGTGGCAGGTCCAAGATTAAGGCACTGGCAGCATCCATGTCTCATGAGGGCCTGTTTCCCCAGTACCAGAAATCTGTCTCTCACCTTGCATAGAGGAAAGGATAAAGGGTGTTTCTGGAGTCTCTTTAAGGACACTATGATTTGAGCATGAAGTATCCCCTAAAAGTTCAGGTGTTCTAGGTGCCTGTGTGGTGGTTCTACTTTGGGGGGTGATGAAAACAGAAGGTAAGATCTAGCTGGGGCAAGTAGGTCACTTGGTCCTTGGTGATATCTTGATTCTGGCCCCTTCCAGGTTCTCTCCCATGATGGCTAGCCTCCGTGAGATGAGTGGCCTGTGCAATATGCTCCTGCTGCCCTGACGTGCTGCCTCAGGTGGTCTCAGAACCATAGAGCTAAGGAATTTAATCTGAAACCTCCAAAACTGTGAGTCAAAATATATATTCCTTCCATAGAAGTTTTTCTCATGTGTTTGTCTCAGTGATTAAAAGTCTGATTAACACAGGCACTTAATGTATTTGTGAGGGCTTCACCTTCATGACTTAGTCAGTTCTCAAAAACTCTACTGCCTAAAACCATTGCCTTGGGGCTTCGGATTTCAACATATTAATCTGACAGGAACACATTCAAACCATAGCAACCCTACAGAGGTTGAGCAATTTGGGGACTTTTGAAGTATGTATAAAGTTGACTCTGAAGTGTCTACATTCAATGGCCACCTTAGGAATGTGAATGACTGAAGATCCAATTAGACTACAATCTGGCACAGACCTTGACATATGGATTTTGGAAATGACATAAGATACCTGGAATTTTAATCTTCATTTTATCACCTATGGCAAGAGGAATTGGGTTATCTTGAAATCATGTGTTGTCTATTTCTAAGTGATCTGAAGTAAGTTTTATCAGTCATGTTTTGTTGTATTTTAGGACTTTCATCAAACAACTGAAGAGCCATTCTTTAGAAAGTCCTTGTACAATCCTTGTCTTACTAGAAGTGTAAGCAGTCAATGGATTTCCCCAAATATCCATAGGCCTTTTATTGAAAATGTCATATATCATACCTCTTGCTTCCTTAGATGTTTAGTCTAGTCCTTTTCAGATATTTTGGAAAGATCTTTACCTTGACTTTTTTTATTATTTAATGAAAGGCCCTTCATTTGCTCCCTTGAATTAATTCTGTTAAGTCACCTACCTGTCTCAGAAACTCTCCTCTAAAGACTAGTCTGTCCTTTAAGTCAAGGTTTTTCAGGGCTCACCATTGCCAAAAATTGTAATCCTTGACCATTCATTGTCATTGTTCTTAGAGCCTCTGATTTCCTGTCTCATAATTCAATTCTTCCTGTTTGGGTGGAACCTATAAGCAACTTATTACTACTGAAGAATAACTTAGTATGTCCTTAAAGTTTTTCGAGTGTACTGACTCATTCTCCCAGCTGCTTTTGGATCTCAGAGAATTCCTGCATATAAGTATACTTCAAATTCTGTATCCATGCACCCATTGTAGGAATGTTTTATTTACATTTGTTAATTTAATTAATTAACTCATTAATTAATTAATTTTGACACAGGGTCTCCTTGTATCCCCAAATGGCCTGGAACTCTCTGTGTAGACCAGGCTGGCCTCAAACTCATAGAGATCTGCCTGCCTCTGCCTCTCGAGTACTGGTATTAAAGGCCTGCACCACCATGCCTGGCTACATTTATTTATTTTGTGTGGGAGGTGGTGATGGAGAGAGAGAGAGAGAGAGAGAGAGAGAGAGAGAGAGAGAGAGAGAGAGAGTAGATGAACAGTGTTTGTGTGTAGGGCAGAGACCATCACACCTGCTGCGTGAATGCTTTTCCAGATCTCTCACTGGCTGGCACATGATCCAGCTAATGTTAAGGTTGTCTTTTTTCCCAATATTTTATCAGTTTCTTTTGATAGGAATTTTGACCCATAGAAACCAAATTTAAGAAATTTTGTGGGATTCTAAAAATATCTAATTTATCTTTAACTTGATTAATATGTGAGAGTCCTACCAATGCCTTATCACATCTTAGGGGCCTGACCCCAAATGCAAATGACGTGGTTTATCAGGAAGATAAGTTTTTGTGAACTGATGGTCCTATCTTAGGGACTCTTTTTTTTAATGTGTATTGAATTTTTGTGTACTTCATACAAAACATCTCACCCATCTTTATACCACCTTGTCCACCTACAGTCCTCATACTCCCCCTACCAGATTTCATGTATTCTGTCATATATATTAAGGCCTATTAAGTCAAGTTTGTATACCCAGATGTCCCTCAGTTCAAGTTCATCCACAGGAGCCTGATCAGTCCATCTAGAATCTCTCCCCTAAAAAAGATCAATACTCCCTCACCCAGAAGTAATCAGTTGTCAATAGTTCCTTGGCTAGGGTTGGGTCCTGCTGCCCATTTTCTTAGTTCTATGCTGGGTTTTTGTCTTATTGAGCTTGCATGGGTCTTATGTATGTTGATACCATTGCTGTAAGTTCATATGAGCAAGTTCCCAGAGGCCTGGAAGACTCTGTTTCCTTATGATCATGCACCAGCCTTGGCTCTTACAATCTTTCCACACCCTTTTCTGCAATGGTCCCTGAGCCATAGGTGGATGAGGTTTAGTACAGGACTCTTTTCCAGGGATACACTCTTTGCAGTTTCTACACTATGGGAAGTTGTGACCTTCTGTGTGTGTTGAGTTCCATTGCATGAGGAAGTTTTGCTCGTGAGAGTTGAGAGCTCTATGTGTGACCAGTTGTGGAACTCTGTTATAATCTCCATTTGTTACAAGAAGGCACTTCTTTGATGAGTGGTGTGTGGTATACTTATCTGTAAATATAAGGATCCATATTTAGCACATAGTAAGAAATTACATTTGTCTAGGGCTGTGACAGAGGCATGGTTTCTCTATGATCTATGACCACTCCAATCATGTGTATTTGGCTATGTTTACAGTGCCACACTATTACTACTGGTGGTAAAAATTCATCTGAAATGATTATCAGTTTAACTTTTTCTGCTTCTGAATATATAATCAGGTTTGTTTAAAAAAATAATGAACAGTCTTATCTCCTTTTTTCTCTATGAAGTTTTTTTTTTCTTTTTTTTCTTTCTTTGGTCTTTTTGAAACAGGGTCTCCCTGTAGCTCCCAGATGGCCTGAAACTCTCTATGTAGACCAGGCTGGCCTTGAACTCACAGAGATTCACCTACCTCTGCCTCCCAAGTGCTGGGACTACAGGTGTGTGCCACCACGCCTGGCTTCTCTATGAAGTTTTAAAGAGAGCCAACTCTGACTCCTACATATCTGTTGGGGATCACTGACATAATCAAGTACTTATACTCCTCCACTGCAGGTATATTAATGATCATGACTATTAAATTCCTCATATTTCTATCAATCATCATGATAGCACCATGTATGTACTTAAATCTGCTAGTGTGTCTTGCATAAGAGACATGATTTGCTGAAGTTTTATAGAAACTCACAGCTACACACATGCCCTGGATAGAGTCCTGCCCAGATCATAAGTTTTCATGGTTGTGTCATGGAGGTCTAAATAGAATCTAAAGATAGAATCCTGGAGCTGAAGAGATGGTTCAAGCAGTTAAGAGCACTGTCTGCTCTTGCAGAGGATCCAGGTTCAGTTCCCAGCACCCACATAGTGGATAACAACTGTTAATAACTCTGGTTCTAGGGGATCTGATTCCCTCTTCTAGCCTCTGTGGGTACTGCACAACAGTGTGCACTGACATGCAGGCAATACACTCATACACATAAAGTAAAAAAAAAAAAATCTAAAGATGGAATACTTTCTCATAATGTATACTCCTCTGAAAATAATTGGAAAGGGTTTTGGAAGAAATAGATCTAGATATATGGTATCCCTATCCTCACCCACCTTCTTCAATGAGTCATAGTCACAGACAAATAAGACTTTTTACATTGCCTTATTCACACAACTAAGCATCCAGAAGACATAATTTACAGGTCTTTGTTCCTTACAAGGTGTTTTTTTCAGCCTGTTCTTCCAATATGGTTAAAAATAGTATTAAATTATTGTAAATTGTGACTATCAAGGAAAGGTTGCAATTTGTACAATGTGTATGATTTGTTTTTAAGTGAAAAGGTATTTACTTAAGTTCATATATACATCTACACTAAATATAAATGGACAAGGGTTTGAATAAAATATAAGGAAAATCATTAGTTGACACTATAGGATTATGAGTCATTGTTTTAGATAAAAATATTTCATTTACTATAATTATAAATGCATTACAAAAATCAATGAAAAACCAAATAACATCTTGTTCAAAAAAGTTTACTTGATTATAATAATATGTAAAGAATGAATCTGTAAGTTTAGAATCTGATTGGATGACAAAAATTCATAAATCAGAAATTTGTGATATTTCTATGAGCTAGAAGTATCTCTCAAAAAAATACAAACAAACCATAAATTGAATAGGTTACATCAGCAGTTGTATCATTGTATTAATTAATCAATGCACAATATCCTCATGTACTGTTGTGCAATGGGACTATATCCAGATAGTTGCCAAACTTGTCCAGGAAGGTCAAGCAAGGTGAGGGTGAGCTGAGGATTTGAACTCCTCCATGCACATCAACGTGTGTGGTTGTGTTTGATAAAGAGACACACATTCAAATGCTCTCTTTCCATTTACTCCTTGTTCCCCACCATTTGCTCCATATATAGTCTTTTAAAGTTAGAAGCTTATTTTTCTTCATATCAAGCAGAGACCAGTAAAAGCTCCTGACCACAAGCATGATTGAACTACAAAAATTGCCATCCCATTTCCTTTCAGAGTCTTTGAAGATGAAAGTACATTAACTGTGGAAAGTCACTCTAAAAGAATCTTTTCCGAGTTGTTTTCTTTCCATGAACAAGAAAGATGAACTATTCCTTATGAAAATATTTTCTCATTTAATATTATATATAAACATGAAATAATGTTTAGCATTACCTTTGGTTTTTGCTGCATATTGCCTTAATTTTTTCACGAGACAAATTCAGTTTAGGCTGAACTTCAATATCCCACAGCATCACTTAGAGATTGGGCCATTTGTAACTGTAAACACTTGTATGACTCAAAACTTAAGCTTTCCAAGGCTTTAAATAGTGTATGATAAATGATGTATGAAAACAAGCTTTGTAAAGAATCATTTCACAGAACCTGACTATATCGATATCAATGTTTGGAAAACAGTGATGATTGTTGCATATCCCCTGGTACTATTTCTGGAGTTCTTATATATACAGACTTAGTTTCTACTCATTCTGGTTTACAAAAGAATTCGAAGAGCTACATGAGTAATTTAATCAAGGCCTTCTACATCCAGGTGGCTAACACAATTCCAACTCTAACACTGACAAATAATCAATTTATCTTGTGATCCTGATGACACTCAAGTTAACAATTTGGTATTTTAAATGGATGTGTTACGTTTTCTTAGGGTTGATCTGTTCAACATATTTATAATAACACTAAAATTTATTTAGTACTTACTGATGTTTCACAAAACGTGCAGAGGCAGATCCTCTTGATATATTGTAGAGTTAATGAAATCAGATGTCACAACCATGAAATATTACCAAAGAAATTATGTTAGGATCTCTGTTGTGCAATCCCACGAGATGAACTGTGGCTGGAGTTATTAACCCGAAACTGTTGTCTTGGTGACTTGACTCAGATAAAACTGCAACATAGAGAAGATAAACCTCTCCTGGATCACTTGCACAAGTTTTTGTGCCTAATAGATACAGTTTGATGTTGAAGTAGTTAGAAAAATAGAAACTTTCAAAACTACATCATTTCGGGCAAAGCTTAACCAGTACTCCAATCTCAAATCATCTTTAGTTACTCAAGCCCCACCACTGATCATCTAAATATTTGTTTCAGATAAACCACATTACGTACTGGTGAATAATGGAGTGTTGATAATGGTCTTATGGCTGATGAGAGTGATGTTCTCTTCTTTGTGAGGATGATGTTATTGTATAACCATAAAAGAAAGATGAACATTAGGTTGATTTCATTATTATGATGATGTTAGACTTGATTTTCCCTGAAATGACCATTTTACTTTAGTTTGACATAATCCCTCCTGTGGTTATTTACTGATGCAAAGGAAGGTTAATGTAAATTAATTTGCTGATATGGATTTGCCCACATCCTTGTTTTCTCCTTAACTGTTCTGAAAAACCAAAATGAGAAAATCAAATCAGATAATTCTAAGTAGTAATTTCCCCCACAGTCAGTCAGACACTTTGTAATGGAATTTCTAGTGAAATTTCAAAGATATTATCATTATACTTGCCATGGTACAAAGTCAAAGACCCTATCTGGATTAATATCAAGAATATTCCTCTGGCAATGTTTCAAAAATGAAAATATTTGCATTAAGTGTGGAAATAATGTATGAGAAGTGATGGGGGACATAATATTTAATTTTTACTACAATCTTAATGTGTATTGTTTTGTTAAATATGAATATTAAATTGGGAAAATTTAAAAAGGAAAACATTATCGCAGTTACTAGAACATGTTACAAACCACCCTAGGACTTAGATTGTAGTGTCATTGTACATTCAAAGTATGTATCAAACATTAACCTATTTTAGTGTCTCATGATGAATTGCAGAATGACTTTGCAATAGTTGAGCTCAGTCATTTAAATTGCCTCAGGTATCAAAGCAGCAGTCATGCCACCAGTATCAGAAGGCAAATTTCTTCCTTGGAAAGGGTTTTGGAACTGAAATTGGATGTACCACACATATCCAAAAAATAATATTTTGCCTTTTACTAGTTCTATTATCCTTGGCAGGACATAAAGCAGGCAGCTCTACAACTATAGCTATGGAACTGAGAACAACAGAGAGGAACAGACAGATGAGAGACAGAGAAGTGCTCTAAACATCATACATAGTTGAGAATATTATCACATTAGCTTATTCTAATGGATATTAAATTATATTTCATCTCTGAGAATTCTAATAAGTTTTGGAGTCCTGAGAACCCTTTGCTTCTGGTATAGCTTTCCTAGGTTAATATATAACTCCTTTCCCCTGTCCTTCCTTTAAATCTCTTCCTTCAACTGGACCAGGAAGGGTTCCTAAGAATAACTGATGCCTTTGCCTTGCTAAGAATCCAAAAAGTGTTATTTCAAGCTGCTTTCCATCAATATTACAACACAAGTTAATACTTTTGGCAATGTATTCATTTAAATGAACAAAGAACATTCAATCATGTCCTTTAAAAGAATTTAATAGGTTAAAGCAGAATGTTTGGATTTCCAACTTCAAATGTCTATAATTATTTGGTAGTGTATTTGTTTGTACTTTTGTACTACTAGTAGCAAATGAAACATAGTGTGTGAGAAAAATATGTAGAAAGTAACACGTTTACTGGTAATGTACAAGTTTGATTTATTTGGTTATTTCTTATTTCACTTTTTAAAATTATACACGTATAGCAGCTGGAGAGATGGATCAGTGGTTAAGAGCACTGGTTACTTGGGTTCACATCCCAGCACCCACATGGCAGCTAACAATCATCCAGAACTCTAGTCCCAGGTAATCTGATACCCTCTTCTGACCTCCTTGGGAATTGCACAACATGGGTATGCTTACATACATTAGGCAATACACTCATATGCATAAAATAATAAATAATAATATTAAAAAATAAAACTACACATGTATAAATACATTAACTCCAAATGTTCAAAAAATAAAGCACAAAGTATTTTGGTGTGATTCAAAAACAGATACATAGATAATACTTTCTGGAAAATACTTTCAAAAGAGACCTATATTCAGTCCCCCTTGAATATGTTGGAAAATGGTTACCTCTCTTGCCTTTTGCTACTTCTCAAAGGATTATCATATTCATTTAATTTAAGTGAACTATTCTTTGAATGATCTTGTGGGCCTCCTCTCTAGAACATCTGTGTTGAAATACTTCTTTATCTCTAAGGTGATATTCATGCACTTATGCTCTCAATATCCTTTGTGTGTGCTTTGACCTTGCGGTTAGTTCATTCGTTCATCAGGCATTTATTGGGTACCTATTATTAAGCAATAGGTACTGTGTTGGGCACTGGAGGTACAAAACACAATCTATATCCTCAAAAGTTTAACATCTTATGTAAAGCTATCTATCTGCGTACCAGGGATGAGCTTTTTAAGGTTTTATTAAACTTGTTGATGTTTTATGTATCAATTTATGATTATGTATGATATATGATTCTCAACCAAGATGTTTTCTTAAAATATTTCAACAGATTCAAAAGAAAAGTAACATTCTCCAAAATGTATAGAGCCATCAATTTCACATAAAAGACAAGCAACCCGTTGATTACAATGGCTTGCATATTCAGTGATAAAATGTACATAACAGGTAGGACCAAACAGGAAGAATGTGTGATAGAAACTAGGAAGTGGTGGTAGAATGTGAGCTTTTTAGCACTCAGGTTTTAATTCACCATCAAACTTCTGGAGCATAGCTTCACATTCATGTTTCCTGTCTATTAACATATAGAAAAATCTGACTTTTTAAAAATATAAATAATTTATTGAGAATTTCATACATGCATACCAGGTGTTTTGATCAAATCCATGCACACTCCCTCCCCTCCAACTCCTCCCATATCTCCCCATCACTTTTCTCTGATAACTTCATGTACTCTTTCTTCTTCTTTGATTTATTTTTTTAATGGGGCTTTTGGCTGCTCTAACCTTCCTCCTTCTGAAGAGGTAACCCTAAAATCTTTTAAGGATTAGATAAAAGCTCCCAAATATTTTTGACATTTTTGGCCTTTGGAATGGAGTAGGTTGCTAAGAGGCCCAAGGACATTGGGAGTTTTAGCCAAGAAACTGGCTACTTTTCTTTGGGGTCTTTTTACCCTAACTGCCTAGCCAATTCCTACCTCCTATTCTTATCACACCATCTTCTGAAGAGTTTACCCAAATTTCCAATAGGGAATTGGGACACAGACAGCTCTAGCTCTGTTCATGCTGAACAGGGGCACAGGGTGAGGCAATTGGAGTACCCCTTAAGTGGATCTATCTAAAAGACTCCCAAATTGCATAACTCTTATCTCAAGGAGGAAAAGAAAGTCTTTGAATCGTGACCAGGAGATGTGAAGGAGAAGTAAAGGCAATAGTAATTAGCATTACAAGTTCTAGACAAGGAACTAGAAAAAAAGAACAAGGCAATTTTCAAATATTCCTATGAGAGTTCATTGGAATTTCTTGACAAGGGCTTCTGAAAGCATCCCTGTATTGGGTTCCTCCTCATTTTTCTTTTGTCTGCCAAGGCTGGACTCCAGAGTGACGGATTCAGGATTTGCTTTCAGGTATTTTGATAGCTGTTGGAGTGGTTAGAATCAGTGTCAGTTCCCTCTCAACAGCTTCTAGATAACGGGAGAAAACAAATTTATTCATCATTTTAGAACAACAGCTGGTTGTCTCCTTTAGCTACAGGTGGGCACTATAGTATTGCAGACCATGATCTGAAGTTTTACATCTGAGCAGCACTTTGTGGTTAGGAACAAAATCATCAATGGGAAATAATTGCCTAAATAACTTTTTATATAGACTTAAGCCTAATTTCTGGGGAGTGTAATCCCTTGAAGTCCCTTGAAAGAGATTTGTGTAAAAGTCATATCTCTTTACTGAAACAATTCTGATCACAGCTATCAATGGCATGTTTTTTGCGAAAACCAATGGACAAAAGCAATTTTTGTTCTTATGTGGCTCCTTACACTGAAAGGTTTATTGACTGGAATAATTTCTACTTTTGTAACATTCCTTCTATTTTTCTAAAATTTATCTCTAAGCATTTGGATACCAGTTTTCCTCTATTTCATGAATATTTGAGTTCCATTCCTAGATATCTTCCCTTCTTGACTCATCTCCTCTCTGTAGCTGAACTCAGGTCCATTTATAGACTTGAAGATCATCTTTGCATTGCTTCCCTCCAGATCTTTATATCTGTGACCCAAATTTCCATCTTAAGATCCACCCAGTTATCTACTATATAACTTCACTTGATGTTCAGTGGTAGCTTCCGCTCAAGATGTTCAAACCTAATCTCATAACTGTGAGAGTTAAACTCTAAGAAGCAGTAGATTAAAAGTCAGAATACTGGGATTATGACAGCAAATTTTATACATAATATTTGGTCTTCATGAAATTCAGTCTAGCTAATAACCCTTGAAGTGGAAGGAAAGGTACAGGAGTGAGAAATCATGAAAACAAGTAAGACAGAGAAATAGGGAGAGAGAAACACACACATACATACACACACAGAAAGAGAGACAGAGACAGAGACAGAGACAGAGAGAGGTTCTTAAAAGAGAAGTATTCAATAGTTGCATAGAGGCCAAGCAAAATTAAGAAAAGACATAATCTTCATCCACTGGTTTTAGGCATGAGTAAAATTATATTGTAGGGAAGGAAAAACTTCTCCGTGAAGGAGAGAAGAATCTGAAGCACTGGTTGGGCAGGCAACCTCTTACTCAGTTAAACTGCGCTTATCAATGGTGTCTGCAAGAGTCTGTCCTTAGGCAAAACAGACAGGTGCATGGTACCCCTTTCCTCAACCATCTGAAGCTTTCCTAGAGGCTAGAGGATACAAACTCAGAAGGCCTGAACAGTGCTGTCATCATGTATTGTCTCAGGAAAACAAGTGAGAGAGCTGGACTGGGAAATTTCAGAGAGGAGAGGAAAATGAACCTGTCCTAAATGTCTATGTCTATCTGGCTCCAGAACTATGTGATAAAGATTCTGAGCTGTGTAGGGGGTCTCCATGAAAAGAAAATGGGCATCAGTAGCAGTGATAATATTGTATTTATTAGTCAGATGATTAAAACCTGCTTCTCAGAGGCATGCTGTAAAATCTCAGATGTTTATTACAACAAAAATTTATTTCTTGCTCATGTCACAGCTCAAGCTGATTAAATATTATTGCATGGCTCATCTAGCTGCCTAGGGCCTCCTGTTTTACCTCTGTCATTTTGTGGTACTTCACGTGCAGGACAGGAGATTTTCCTAATCTTAATTTCTTCAAACCAAACTCAAATCCTCACTTCACTTCCATTCCAAGTCCATTAGCCAGAATTAATCACGTGGTCCCAACACAATTTCACTGGAAGATGGTGAGCGGGATAACTATAGTTGTCAACTTGACACACCTGGGTAGAAGGAGCCTCAGTTGGTGAATCGCCTCCATTGGACTGGTCTGTGGCCATGTCTGTGGGGTATTTTCTTGATTGTTGAGTGATGTGGGAGGGCCTAGCCACTGTGAGCGGTGCCACCCCTGAGCACGTTGCTCTGTATTAAAAAAGCAGGCTGAGCACAGGCCAGGGGAGCAAGCCAGTAAGCAGTGTACCTCCACGGCCTGTGTTTCAGCTCCTGCCTCCAGGTTCCTGCTCTGAGTTCCTACCTTGGACTCCCTGATGAACCGTGACCTGGGAGATGTAAACCAAATAAACCTTTTCCTCCCTAAGATGGTATTGGTCAGAGTATTTTGTCACAGCAATTGGAAAAAAAAAAAAAAAAAAACTAGAACAGATGAGAAATAAAGTATGCACATGAAATACTTGCTGAGCACCAGTGATCTCAGCTATAACCTGCCATTATGGACATCTATGCACACATCCCTTTAAGGTCCTAGCAGTTGCCATCCTGAACTTGAACCTCAGGGTAATTAATATCTGCCAGTTGATTACTCCATGAGTTACAAATATGGTTACTCATAGGTTAGAAAACCTCTCAAGTTACCTCTCCCTTTTGCAGTATACACACACCTATATTCATCATATAATAGTGGCAGAATAATTGCAATAAACTCATTCAAAAATAAATGGGGTAACTTGCTTCAATCACTGGTCCATAGTAATTCTGAAATTCTTTCAGGCAAAAGTTGTGAAAGTTTTCTGTTTTAAGATGAGGAATATTATTTGACTTTTTCGATACTGTTCCGTAAGAAAAAAATTCTTAACAGTACTTTGTTTGGTTCGGTTTTGAGACAAGGTCTCCCTGTAGCATCAGCTAACCTGGAACTCTTTATGTAGACAATGCTGACATCAATCTCATAGAGATCTGTCTGCCTCTGCCTCTGCCTCTGGAGTACTGGGATTAAAGATATGCACAACCATGTTTGGCTTAACCAGTATTCTTGATAATGACTAGTTCTACCAGTGAGATGATTCCTCTGTATCTCCTTGTCCATACCTTAAGTACATATTAAGAAATGACACTTCTCATAGTTACATGGATTCCTCTTCTTTAATTACCAAACAAAAGATTCACAATTAAACATTTCTTTTACAGTCAAACCTTATCCTTGTACAACAGGAATTAAAATTAAACCTCAGAGCTCAATCAAGAGCATTGGTGAAACCTCCAGGAAACTTAAAGTTTATCTACTCTACATAACACCTAAGTATGCATGGTGCTTAAATACACTAAAATTTCCAAATCTAATATCATAATACTTTAAAATTTATTATTAATGATAAGATTGATGTATGCTAATAGTGTGAATCATTTAAAGTTTCCCAGATACTAAATTGACATGTCGTCAGTGTTAGAACAAAAACTTATTATTGTAGGAAGAATGTTGTAATTCACTTTCTACATACAAGTGGCAAAATAATTCCTATTCCAAATCTTAAATCTCAATGTCTTAGCACAGCATAATTTGTCTATTGCTTATCTCATAGCCCAACAAGGACTGGGCCACTCTCCCGCATAATTCTTTATGCACTGTCTTAGATACCCAGATCAGTCCCATCATGCACTTTTGCCTCACTTCTAGCAATAGAAGTGAGATTGAAAGTGTCATGGTATTGGTTGTCAGTCAACTTGACAGACCTGGAAGGAAGGAGCCTCAATTAGGGGATTTTCCTCTATCGGATTGACTTGTGAGCATGTCTATGAAGTATTTTCTTAACTGTTGAGAGCTGTGTGGGTATCCAGACCGCTGTGGTGTTGTTAATCCTGGGCAGGTGGTGACTGAGCATAGGCTAGAGGATCAAGTCAGTAAACAGCATTTCTCCATTGTCTGTGCTTTAGTTCTGCCTCTAGGTTCCATCATGGGTTCCTGCCCTGGCTCCCCTCAGTGATGAACTGTGATAGGGGACATGTAAGTTAAACATCCCTCTCCAAGTTGATGTAATCAGTGCATTATCACAGCAGCAGAAAGCAAAGCATAACTGCATGTGAACATTTAAGAATATAAAGTAGCAGCCAAGTGTGATAGTGCATGTCTGCCAGTCTATATTCAGCAAGAAGTAGGAGGGTCACCTCAAAGTCAGGACTTGACTGGTTTATGTAGTGAGTTCCAGGCCAGCCAGGGCTACATAGTGAGAGCTTGTCTCACAAAACAAAACAACAAAGCAAAAAAGAGTATAGATCGCACTTCACTTTAAGGGAGTGGAAATATGTGGGAGGAGGACATAGAATATCTATTTGATGAGTCCTCCCCGTCTGTGCCACAACATTCAACCCTTTCTTCTCAGTGGGATACCAGCTCTTGTGCCAACATCTTTAAATAGGTATTTTAAATATTACATTTAATAATTTCCTGGGCACGTCTAACTTCTGACAATTGTAATTTTAGAGGCAGTTTCTTTTGTGACCTTTCCCATACGGAAGGGAAGAGCTAGGTATTTATTACCTCTGCCTATTGTCAGGGTGTCATGGTAACAAATAGAAAATCTACTTCATTTAATGCCAAGATAAACAAAATTTCTCTTGCATTAAAGAGTTCACCTTCATTTTATTGAACAGTAAGAATGAAAAAATGTTTATCCTCAAGAGACATGGAGTTCCATTGTATTTATAAACAGGAATAAACTGAACTATAATTTTATAAAGTATCTGCCTTTCATATTGTGTTTTTGCCTTACTTATATAAAATCCAGGCAATTCTTTATTGTCAATTATGTTTCTTCATTGCAATCATTCTACTGGCACATGGGAACAAAATGGCAAGGGTATGACTATAAACATTAAAATCTCATCTTTTGTGAGAATATACCCTATAGATTTATGGTTTAAATCAGGTTAATCTTATATATTATTAAACTCCAACTATTTCCTAAACAGGCCAAAGTCTGCCTCCCATAATCTGTCAAGGATGAATATATTCATGACGTGATAAAACACATTATTTAAATCAGAATTTATAAGGCTTGGCTGTTTTCCCCCATGCCTGGCTAATATTAGCAATTTAAGGCATTTGCAAGTGAAATCTAATGAAAATGCTTTTCTTGGATTCAAAAACGTTCATGGTGTTAAAGAAGACTGTGGGGAAATTCAATGTACTCTCGTAAGATATAGATGGAAAGTTTTTATGACATGTGCCTTTGATTGGCGCAGACAAGTCTGCAATGCCTTTGAACTCAAAGCTGACTTTTGTCTTCATGTGACTGGGGTGTGGATGCATCTCAGGAAGGTGTTTCATTCCTTACACCTTCCCTTATCTCATCCTCCTCCCCATTACAGCAATGGTCAAATGACTCCTTGTTAACATCCTGCAATCTGCCTCATCTTCTCAGGGAAAACCTGTTCCAACTACCCTTGGTGATAAAAGGCCACCAACATAATGACTGAGGGACAGAGGTTCAAAGATGCCATTGTATTTTGGAGTTTCAGGAGAAATAGATCTGAATTTGGGACCAGGAAGCTGTAGCTCCTTCTGCCTCTGTGGCATTCAAATAAAGAAAAAAGCCATTACAGTTTATACCATAAAATGACATAAAAGAAAACAAAAACAATTCAGTTTCCCATGTGCAGCCTGCACAGTGAAGGCCATTGTTCCCTGGGAACTCCAACCAACACACGCCCGCGGTGCTGGATCAACTGGCTAGTCCTCGGTTTACAGGCATGAAGTCACAAGAATGACAGTCCCATCCCTTGGGTGATTTTCGTCTTTGGTTGCACTGAGCTATTTCCTGATGTACTTGATGTGCCTGAATTAAAAACTACCAGAAGGAAAGAGAATTCTTGCTAATACACTAATTGTATCCTTGGAAGAGAGAATTTCTCAGGAAAGTCCAGAAAGCAGACATAAATGGATCAGCAAGCCATTGGTAGACAAACCATTAAACTGCTGCCCATACTTTGAACTGTGTAATGTAAAAAAGCCAAAACATGTAAAGCAGACCCTCAAAAGAGTTGATCCATTTATTCATAAAGGCAGAGCTTAAGAAAAGCATTTGGGTAGTTTCCTAGATGCTCTAGAGATAAATGAAAACCTCTGGTAGAACACATCAAACAAAAAGCACATTTTTAAGGACATGAGCACTTGCTGTGTGCCTGCCAGAGTCATATTTATTACTAAAGCCAGCCAAACAAACTAAGCTTATTCCCAACTGGGAACAAGTACCCTGTGCCCCCTGGCACCAACCATACCCCAGTGACTTTTTCTGTGGTATGAGCAGAGCTGAGCTTTAGGGAGGACTTACAGCAACCTTCATTTTATTGCTTTATTCTCTGACAAGTCCTTCTTTTCCTACCTCATATACCACACTGAGAAAGGAGAAAACTATAAGCACAATATCTTCTGTGGTCCTACTATCATAGGGACAGGCAGTCCACAGAAAGCTGAAGTTTCTCTTCCCCAACATGGCCTGATAGGAAGGAAAACAAGGAAAGGGTTTAGAGTGGTACCTCCATCAAAATGTTTGAGAATTTCATCAGTACCAGCTTAGGCCTTTGATAAGGCTGCTGAGGTAGCTCATTAGGTTAAGGTACTTGCTGTCAAGCCTGAGAATCCAACAAGCCTGAGTTCAATCCGTGGAACTCATATGGTGGATGGAAAGAACCAACTCCTGCAAATTGTTGCCTGACCTCCACATATATGCTGTGGCATGTGTTCATAAATAAATGAATAAATAAATGAATGAATGAATGAATGAATGAATGAATAAATAAATAAATAAATATTAATCGCCTACATTTCTACCATGGCCAGACATCATGCCATGAAATAAGGATGAAAGAATAAAGTGTTGCACTGCCAGTACACAGACATAACCAATTGGTTTGTTCTCAGTTTTCATCTGTCTGAAGCATCATTATTGCTTTCACTGGTCTTTCTCTCCAACATTGACCTAGAAGGGCACCTTCACACTGGTGACTCTGGGAAGTGACTATGGCTTATATATAGGAGCTCTGTACACAAATGAACCAATGACTGGCAACCGATGAATGAATGGCAACAAGAGTGAATCTTCTTAGTCATGACTGATGAGGACATTGATTAGACTCCTCCAACAAAGAGGCACTGCTGGAGGACAGTATTAGAAAGTCTTACAACAGAGTAAGCTAAATGGGTTGGTTTCCAAGGCCTCAACTGGAGGGAGACATGCTGTCCAGGCAGTGCTTGGGACCTGGGAGTGGGGTAGGAGTGACTGAGAACCATAGCTCCATGAAGAGAACTTAAGGCAGGGGTTGATACCAAGGACAACCTTACCTATTTTAAATTTATTCCAAAGCTCTCCTTACTTATAGATGGCTTTGCTATAAATTTTTAAAAGAACTTTATAAGGAGAGTTGGGGAGATTGTGAGGGTCGTAAAGTGCTTGCTGCACAGTGTCAGAGTATGAGTTTGATCCCCAGCACCCACGTAAAAATCTAGGCATGGTAGCACACTTGTAAGCCCAGCAGTAGGAAAGCACAGACAGGCAGATCCCTGGAGCTAACTGGCCAGCCTCAGGTCTCAGTGAGAGACTCTGCCTCAAAAAACAAGGTATGGTGCCTGAGAAACTATACCCAAAGTTGACTTCTAGCCTCCATATGTCCTTGCACACACACGTCTACCTTTAAACACATAACTGCCACAGTGGCACACATATACACCCACAAATCTTTGAAGAAGACAAGTATTTCCATGATAACTTCTTATAAAACAAATTTGAGGAAACATGTCTCAGCTTGTCAGTGAGTGAAGACAATACTTGCCCATATAAAAACAGCTTGTGGGATTGCATGTGAAATTTGAAGCCAGCTGCATTTCTATTTCTTAAATAATCTACTTTTTAATTTGTGGATTGTGTGTGTGCTGCTACATGTCACAGAACATCTACTGCCTGGAGCTCTTATCTCCTGAACAAAGGAAAAGAAGAACTCCCCCAAAGCTTATGCATTTCTCTAGGGGAGCAGAGGCTGCTACTTTGGACATTCTGAAATCTAAGAATTTTGCAAAGCCAAGATTTTTCATTAGCACCACAGCCCACAGCTCACCATGCTGTTCAGTTGTGACCTAGAAAGACTGTCACTCTCTAACACACTGCCATCTTTTGACCAGGAGAAGCATAACAGGCAGAGGAAGAGGACGGTTCAGTTTCTTGTACCAGGCTATTAACAGAAGCATTACAAAAGCAACTACCTGCTCGGCTGTTAGAAGTTCTTGGGAACTGACAAAACAAAACACCATGAAACAGTACTGCATGAACTTTATAAAAACGAATTCACTTTCCAACAGTTTCTGTCCACAAGGGTGTCTCCATTCTTTAATCTGTTCGTGTAACGACACTACTTCAAAATCTTTTCTATTCTCATTTTGCTTAAGCTCTTATAGCATAAAAAGGTACACTAAAGACTGTTATTTTTTACCATGTTTAAAATGAGAAAACACACCAACAAGCTCAACAGAGTTTTGTATGATGTAGATATTCGATACTGATACATTTTTTCTTTTCACCACAACTGCTTTGGATGTTGAAGACTTCCTACTTTTAAGAACTGATGTCCAATTACCATCAGGAACACAGTATTTAAAATCATCATTTTGATTACAGACTTGTAGGTTAATGTGTAGCCATATTTGATGCTTATTACTTTTCCAAAAATAATATTTACTAAAACTATTTGCATGTACTGCTTTGGAAAGTGACTACCCAGATAGTTTCCATCCCTTGAGGAACAAAGTTGAAACAGAAAGAATGGATATATCTCTGTAGCCAGCTGTCTTTATATCTATCCATGTTTATAATTGATTCCTAACAGATCCCACAGGTAAGACTACATACAAAAGGCTATTGAGAAGTTTCTGCTTTAATTATCCAGAACTCTTCCAATTCACTTAATAACTACATTACCCCATCTTAACTGTTAAGTGCTAATCAACGTTGCTCCTCCAATAACCCAAAGTGTGTTTATGGTATGGGCCAGAAGGAGGGTACAGAACTGGCTCATTTACCTGTATTAGAATGCCATATGTGTTTTTAAAGATTTCTCGTTTGCGGGGCTGAAGAGATGGCTCAGGTTAAAAGCACTGACTGCTCTTGCAGAGGACCCGGATTCGATTCCCAGCACCCATATAGCAGCTAACAACTGTCTGTAGCTCCAGTTCCAGGGGTTCAGACCCCTCTTCGACCTCCACAGGCACTGCACAACATGACACGGGTGCTCTTACACACATGCAGGCAGTGCACTCATACACATAAAATAATAGATAAAATTTTAAAAAAGATTTCTCATTTTGTATTTTAAAAGTTTAAGCACGATTTATCAATCCAAAGATATCATAGTAATATGCCAAAATACAGTGATCACTCTTTATAACTTGAGTCCAGTTTAGAAAATTTAAACATTTCCCATTAGATAATATCACCTGCACATGGGGAATGAAAAACTATACCTTTAAGGATCTTAGCCACCATTTAGTCTATTCTAGGCTGCAACTCAGGAAACTAAGGGATAATAGTGACAGGTTTACTAAAACTAATGGGCTTTGAAACCAGAATTCTCTTGCGGAGATCCTGGCTACCAAATGAATGTATTTTCTACCTGTTTTTACTGCCTTCAAATTTCTCATTGGTGTTCTGTGGAATACGCTGTCTCAACTGAAGCAAGTAAAATATATTTAGCTAGTATAGAGTTAAAATTACAAATGTTATTCTAATTATTAGTTGATAATCAGTTTTAGCATTTTATCTTTCTAACATATTCTTTTGAGTAACATGCAAAGTAAATTAAGCATTGAGTTATTCAGCAAACATTTACTGAGCATGCAAAGACACTATATTGTATTAAGTTATTCACTTCTACTAAGCAAAGTGTAGGGAGTACCTTTACATGAACAAGTCACAAAAGCCATCCCTCATTTTCTTTACATCCAAAATCATTCTCCTAGTTTGCATCTGTAGGGTGCGTTACAGTTCCACAGTCTTTCCCTGTCAGATGATGTAAATGTCTATGGCTCTCACCACTGTCACCTTGTTTTCATTGATTTTAGTGTTCATCCACCTTCTCTTAAATACTCTGAAGCTGTTAGTAGCAGGCCTCTTCTTCGAGCAGAGTAGGTTCCCATATTCGATGAAGGAATGACATTTCATTTGATCCTCACAGGCCTAGCAGGTACGATTATCTCCATGTCAGAGACAATGGATTATCTCCATGTCAGAGACAATGACAGTGCTACTTAAAGAGTTTCAGTTCTAATTGGCCAGGCTTTAGAATGCCTAATTGGGTCTCTTTTAGAATGCCTAATTGGGTCTCTTTTTACTTTAACTCTTAATCAAACTTAAGGGATCAGCTTCCCTCAGAATAGAGCCATTCTTTTTCAATACCATCCTTACATAAGCCATTAGAAGATGGCATGTGGATATTTGTCAAATTATTCTGAGTTCACTTTTCTAATATAAAATTGTGAAAGAATTATTTGTATGGTACTTGTTTTTTACTGTAATGCCCAATATATTGCTAAAAAATTTGATTCTTACAAGACGGAGAGTGGGAGCAACATGATGTATTCCATGCAGACTGTTCAGTGCCTCTCAGTTAATGCTTTCCATTTCCTGTAACTGACTTCCACTTTCCTGTGATGAGTTTCCAAAGAGAGAGCACAAGCCAGCCCATCCTCCTGGCACAGATGACAGCTCAGCCTTCAGTGGGTCTGACAGCTCCCATTGCTTAACAAGGACAGTGAAAAGTCTTCTTTTCAAAATTAGAACCTCGTCAGAAGATATCTAAATACTGGTTGAAACTTACATTGCTTTAGCAACCATAAAAGAATGTATTCGTTTATGAACAAAGAAATACATTTTCCTGATGCCACTATTATAACTATATTGCAGATAAAAGACTTGCTCAATTGAATACTTGAATCATGGGTCTTTGAGCCTTCTTTTAGTGTTGAACTAATTCCATTCTACCAGAAATAAAACTGGAAAAGCAAATTAAAACGAAAGATAGAAACCTTTCAAGGTTTCATATTGCTTGGTTTATAGCGGCCTTTGAATATTTTTTCTTCTTACATCATTTAAGGAATATTATCCCAGTTCTAAAGTATACACCTTTGTCCTTTGGGGAGAACAATATTTCCTTCACGTGAACTGTCAGGTGGTGGGTGACTAATCCCTCACTGCACTGTGCTTTGAAGTCTCAGATGCACTTTCCTCCTCTGATCTCACTTGACCCTTTTACTTGCCCTGTGGAGCTGGCAGAGAAGGCATCATTATAGCCCTTTTGCTATATGAGAGAAATGAAACTCATGAACTTTCTGTTGCTTGCGTAAGGTCAGACAACCAGGAAACAGTAAAGCCATCTTGAACTTATCTTCAGACTTCAAACCCAGCACCTTAAGTCACTGAGCAATAAAAGCAGAATGATCTGCAAACAGCAAAAAGTACTACAACTTTGCATTTATGGTAAATGAATTCAAAATTATGATAGAATTACTAGCCCCATGGATTTAATGTTGTGTATAAATGTTCCTGCTAAAATATAACAGTTGAACTGCCAAGTAAAGATACTCAACATCAAGTCTGATGATCTGAGTTCCATCCCAGGACCTTCATGATGGGAGGAGAGAAGTGGCTCCTGAAAGTGTGGTGCCAGCAAACCAAACGTGCATGCACACACACACACACACACTCATAAATAAATAAATAATAATAAATAAATAAATCATGAAAAAAGTACAGATAGGCACAGCTATATATAGTTAATGTGTACTTATTTTCAGTATTGACTAAGAGTACAGATATTCACATTTATTCAACTCCTTATTTCAAAACAATCTGAAGATTAAAAAAAATAATTTATTGAGAATTTTATACATGCATATAAGATGTTTTGATCAAATCCATACCCACTCCCTCCCTTCCAATTCCTCCCATATCTCCCCATCACTTTTTTCTGATAACTTCATGTACTCTTTCTTCTTATCTGTTTTTTATGGGGCTTTTTGCTACTCTAACATTCCCCCCTCTGAAGAGATAACCTTAAAATCTTTTAAGGATTAGATAAAAGTTCCCAAATACTTTACACATTTTTGGCCTTTGGAACAAAGTATGTTGCTAAGAGGTCCAAACATTGTGAGTTTTAGACAAGAAACTGGCTACTTTTCTTTGGGGTCTACTTACCCTAACTGCCTAGCCAATTCCTACCTCCTATTCTTATCACACCATCCTCTGAAGAGGTTATCCAAATTGCCAATAGGGAATAGGGATGCAGACTGCTCTGGCTTCTTCCATGCTGAAGAAGGATGCAGGGTGAGGCAATTGGAGTACCCCTTCAGTGGGTCTATCTAAAAGGCTCCAAACTGCATATTTTTTTTGTGTGGCAAAGGAGGAGTAAAGGCAAAAGCAATTGGCATTACAAGTTCTAAACAGGGAACTAGAAAAAAGTCAGAACAGAGCAATTTTCAAATGTTCATATGAGAGTCCATTGGAATTTCGTGACAAGGTCTTCCAAAAATGTCCCTCTCTTGGGTCCCTAATCATTTTTCTTTTGTCTTCCAAGTCTGGACTCTAGAGTGATGGATTCAGGATTTGCTTTCAAGTATTTTGATAGCTGTTGGAGTGGTTAGAAGCAGTGTCAGTTCCCTCTCAAAGGCTTCTAAATACAGGGAGAAAACAAATGTATCTATCATTTTAGAACAATAGCAGGTTGTTTCCCTTAGCTACAGGTGGACACTACAGTATTGGAGACCAAGATTTGAAGTCTTACATCTGAGCAGCACTTTCTGGTTAGGAACAAAATCATCAATGAGAAATAACTGCCTAAATAAGCTTTTATATGGACTTAAGCCTAATGTCTGGAAAGTATAATCCCTTGAAGTCTTAAAGAAATGTACTGATGACTTTACTCTTTGGTTATACTTTCCTTTGGGTATTTAAGACCACACAGTTGTCCCAAATAGATCAATTTATTTTTATACTTAAGGTCATTTGAGAATCTGTTCCTTGGGGGTCACATGGGCTTGGGAGGAGCCCTTGGCTCCTTTCTTTTACCAGTTCCATCTGTGTCAAGATAAGTCAAAGATCCTACCTGACCATGTCTGGCTTCACTTGGAAGCATGGAGGAAAGGTTTCCTCTGAGTGGACCCTCCTCTTGTAGACTGGACACTGGTTCAAGTCCATCTCGTGGGGTCTCCATGTCCTTTCTGAACAAGAGGACAGGTGACTCACCACAGTTACAGGACATTTTGAGAGATGTTGCATAGTCCCCTGGAACTTAGTCGACCTTGGAGGGCAAGGGGCAAAAACTGTCCTTTAAGTCCCTCTGACCACATTAGTATAGGCCTCAAAGTATGGCTGTTAAACATCCAATAAAGTTAGTTCCACCAGTCTGGTACTTTTAATTACCATGTGCTGTGTAGATAAAGCTTGGGTTAAAAAAAAAAAAAAACGAATATTCTCAGATAAACCTTGACTAGATATATATATTTTGTTCCTTAAACTAGTTGACTAAACTACGACCTTAGAAATTTAAAGATTACGTGTATATTATTTTTGTCTCATCCTATATATGTCATAACAAACCTACACAGACCCTCATCACTTAGGCTTAGGCTTTCTCACTTTTTCTGTTTATTTTGGAAAATATCTCCATTCCCATATTCTTTTAACATCTTTCACATTCTCATTTTCTTTTCTTTCTTTCTTTTTTTAATAATTATGAGATATAATAGCATTAACAAATACATTTTCCATCTGTTGTGAGAATTCTATTCCTGGGGATGTTAAGCAATGCTAATTCCCTTTTAATGTTCTAGTGTCAAGCCAATGTTTGATTAAAATTTTACTGGGGAACCAATGAATTTATTGAGCTTACTTACGGAGATAACTGAGGCATTGCTGAGGTGCATGCTGAGGTGCATGAGGCGTTGTTGAGGGTGTGCACACTGGAAAGCCTTTACCCAGCATGGGTCCTGCCTTCTCTTCCTAGCCTTCCCCGGGTTGTATACTTTAGCCCTCCCAAAATCCAGAAGACCATGTGTGATTAGGGCCAAATTGCATACAGTTGTCTGGGAAGAGTGGCTGGATACTCCAGTGAGGGTCCAATGACCCTTCTTGGCCCTCCTTTAATGAATGAATACAACTGTCATCAAGCCCAGTTGTAACGATGTTTAGTGATCAGGCTCAGATGAAGTAGTGATGATGGTAGTTTTTTCATGCAGAAGAGACTGCTGCAAGGCACATCTTATTGCAGTCTGAAGATTTTTAATTTTTAAAATTATTTACTTATTTATTTATTCATTACTTTGTGTGTGTGAGACTACAGGCATAAATACGTGCCAAGTCCTGTGCTCTACTATGGGATCCAGGATTCAGACTCAGGTGGCCAAGTTTGTGCAGCAAGTGCTTTTGCCCACTAGCAATCTCACTGGCCCTTGGCTGAATTTAGGCCAAGGGATATTAATCAGATATCATTATTTGCTCGTTTTTTCAGTACTATGCTTCGTATGCAGATTTTTGTATAAGATACTGTATTATACTATACAAAATACTGTATTAAATCATATTGTAAATATGATATGAACAAGGTTTCATTGATAAAAATGTGGGCTCAAGCTGAGTGATCTTAAAACCTAAACCTGAATTTCTTATCTGTAGAATGGAGAGGATAATAGAGTATCTTTAATTGACTTATGACTTCTATACTCTCAATTCATTTAATTGACTAATTGAACTGAGAGTATATAAAATTTTTAGTTTCTAACATATACCTAATATGATGATCCTTGATCTTCTTATAGAATTTACTGTATCCATGTTTAATTATATTATTGTATTGATGACAAAGACATTGTATATGAAATTTACTATTAAAAGAAAAATTCCCTAATGCTACAGTTGCTTTATCCAAATTATTTTAAAGTGCCTAAACCAGACACAGGACAAGTGCCTCTAATCCCAGCACTCAGGAGGCAGAGGCAGGAAGATACCAAGTTTGAAACCAAGTTTCTAGGCCACACAGAAAGTTCAAAGCACAAAGCACCAGCCTAAGCACAAAGAAACCCTGTCTCTAACACTTACACACAGACACACAGACACACACACACACACACACACACGATAAAAATAAGTAACTATAAGGTGCCTCACACTCTACAGATTCCTCACAGATTCCTCCAAAGTGCTCATAACTTTAGAAAGTGGTGCTATTGCTGGATTTTCTTGCCTCTGAGTCCTTGGTGTTCTTTCTAAACTGACCACTGTGGTGCGGTCACTTATACCTAGAAGTGATAACTGAATAACCTTTTCTTTGTTAAAATAAATACATAGGTATATTGATATCAATTATGACTACTTTAAAATAAAAAATAAAGAAGCATCATCTTCAGATTGAAATATGAAGGAAAACAGTTTATATTACATGTAATGGTATTATGATATCTTTTATAGACTGCTGAACTATGTATGTGCATATTTGTCTGTTCTCTATCACACGCTTGTGGGGGTGTGTCAGAGAGAGAGAGAGAGAGAGAGAGAGAGAGAGAGAGAGCTGGCAGAGAGAATTTTAGTGTACATAAGGGTGACGTTTTGTAGTGGTAAAAGTTTGAAAAGCCTCTCTAGTCAGCTGAGTGTGTTGGGGTATAAGCTGAAAAGTTCAAGCAATGTAAAAGAAAACAGAAGAACAGAGGAATACTCAGCTACAGCAGGGCCACTGACATTGACAATGTGACTTTGTTTTGGATCCCACTATCTCCACACTGCCACTTGTGATTTTTTTCAGGCATTTTTTGGCTATATCTAAGGGATGGGAAAAAGTGGCTTCTTCCTTGAAATGGACTCTTGGCTGCATAGATCTTACTGCTTCTTGAAGTTTCAGATGAAGAGGAGGCTGATGACTTGAGGTTTGATGACACTAAAGAGCAGGTAGCCGAGGTATTAGGAACTGGAAGAGATGGGAGAAGAGAAGATGACAGGCTGAGAGAGGAATTTCATGTTGAAACATTGTGGGTGGAGTAGTGTTGAATGATGTTGAATTCAACATTATGGTGATGTGAGTAGGTGACTGATGAAGGAGAAAGGGAGAGAAAGGGAGAGGGGAGAGGGAGAAAGAGAGGAGAAAGAGAGATATCTAAGTGGAAAATATTGAAGAACCAAGAGAAGCTGAGTGCAAAGAAGAGTAATTTGCATTTAAGTCTAACTTGAAGAATGTTGACTAGGGCTGGAACTGAAAGAAACACAAAGCAGGTACTGACCTCACTGTAAAAGATGAAAATATCCTCAAAGGCAGTAAATTGTACTTAGAGCAGGGCCACTATTTCAAATTAAACTACATATTTATAAGGCATCAGCCACACCCAAATCAGAAAGGGGAGACTTGGTTGGGCCACTTAAACCCTCCAGGTTTATTTTCTTCATTCCTGTTCTAGCTCATGTATAGAATTAGGTCCTTAACAACTTCTTGTCAGAGGAATATACTAGGCAAAAGAAAAAGAAGGAGGAGGCAATTTAGAAGGCTCTCAGCTTTCCTGATAACAAAATGGTGGTTTGCCTTGAGATGGTAACACCATATATTCTAAAGTTTTACAAAACAGAGCCTGATGGAGAATTAAGTAAGGTACATTTCCTGATTTCTGCTACCTTTTTTAAAGAGTAGGATGACAGAATAAAGAATAAATGAAGAGGTAAGAAGTTTATCACTGCACTTGTTATGTTAGAAGCATCCAAAAGGGGATGCCAACTGGGACATAACTATAATGATTCTTACGGTCAAATTACAGAACAAGACTCATGTAAGATCTATTGTATATAGATAGTATTACATTTATATTGTATTACAAATATAGCTTACATTTCTTAGGTAAAAATTATATGGGGGCACAGAAAAAGAACATAGAATGAAACCCTCGGGAATTCCTGTGCCTAGAGATGGGGAGGTGAGAAGCAAGGCTGGGGCAGAAAGCAGGGAAGTAGACCAGAGAGGTAGGAGGAAAGCTGGGAGGGCATGCTATTGTAGAAGTCCAGAGTGGCGAAGATGTAAAGATTCACAGAAGTCTAGTAAGGTGAACTCAGGGAAGCGTATGTAGATCTTGTGAGCTTGGCATTAGCAGGTTCATAAGGAGACTGTGTCAAACAGATCTTTCTGTCAGCAAGAACCTGCCCATTGTGCCTTCAGATTGTCCACCAAAGGATGGAGTTGTAATCCTGCTGGCAAATCTATAGGACTATTGAACCTAGAAATTTTTACCTTTTGCTGGTTATATTATGTGTACTTTCCCTAATATCCTGCTCATTCACTGTCTATGAACAGTGGAGAATGGAGGAACCCGTCAGCAGAGATCAGCTCTTGGACATGTGCTTTCAAGCTCTTCAATCTCCACACAGAGTTTCTGCTTCAGAGTTTCCTTCACGTCACTACAAAATTTGAAATGCTTTATGGGTTAAGGCAGTGCCCCTTCGGCTTAGATGCTTTCCCTCCACTGCTCCACTTACTGTAATAACCTGATTATTACATATAACATAAGAAGATTGGAATGTTACAGTGATGCAATAGCAATAGAGTTAACAACAGCTACCGTTTATGTGCCAGACACTTGCAAACTACTCTGTATACATTAACTCATTTGATTTTATTACAAATCTATGGGGCAGTTGGGTTGTTTTTTTTTTCATACTTGAAGAACTGAGGCTTGAAGAGATTAAATAACTTGCCCAAGTCTTGTTCTAGAGTTCAAGCTCTTAAGTATTAGGCTAAAAGCATACCCACATATGCCCCTGTAAAAGCAAAACAAACTTATAAACAAGAACTAATGAACCCAAGAGCCAAGACTTTTAACTCATACTAAAAGGGCAGTAACTGACTTGTAAGAGCCCTGTGAGGACAAAGTGTGAAAATGTATCAAGTGATAAAGACCTGGACTCTGGTTGTCCCCACATCGAAGGCCTCTTCTGGGAACTCCCTTTAACTTGTGGTTGAACTCATTACAGGAAATTCCCAAGCATTAAGGTGACTCTAAGGTTATGAGCTCTTAAGGTGGCAAAGCAGGCTAGACATACATTCTGACATAGTTGCTTTAGTTTACCTATGGAATCCAAGTGACTGGGAGTCTGAGATGCTCTTGCTTCAGGAATAGTCTTAATATTTGTTACAGGAAAACTATATACATTCTCTATGACAGTGTACCATCTCTTATCAGACATAGTTTAATTGTTAAAATTCTCAACAAACCTGTAAGATATTGAGAATGAATGTTAAAAAAACATAAATAGTGTAAATCTTTATGTTTCAACCTCAAAATTTTTGTGTATTCATAATGGTACTGCCTTAGATTTTTTTACATCAATTTACACTGGCTAGCCCTTTTGAGTATTAGGCTAGAAGAAATACAATTTATTCGTAACATGAGTTTGAGGGTGCTTTGCGATTCTTGTGCTGGAAAAAAGATTGTGGCTTCATAGGTACTATTCAAAATGTATAAAAAAGTGGCTAAGAACCCTCTTCTCTCAATTTTCTTCACTTACCTAGTCCATGCTCCAGTGATCGATGCCTTGACATATTCTGGAAGCTGAATCACAATGATGAATAACACAGACTGTTCACCAACACCCATAGTGAGTGAGAGAGAGAGAGAGAGAGAGAGAGAGAGAGAGAAAATAATCAGACCACATGAGCACACTGTGGAAAGTTAGGCATAAACACGAGTTGCTATGGGAGCATGTGGGAAGCCACTGGCTTATCTGAAGTAGTGGTCAAAAGGAAAAAAGAATAAAATCCTCTTCTCTCTTTACTCCTCACAAGTGTGACATTTCTTCTTAGGAATGTTTGCTTTAGAGAAAACCCACAGGTAAGAGCACTTCAACATTCCTCACCCTTCCCAGGCTATCAGCCCGCCCAAGCTTTAGCTACTGTCTTGGACTGCAGAAAAGCCACAGGGATGTGAAAAACAGAGACATTAAGATGGAAAGAACGTGTGAAGCAGAGGCTCTCCTGAGGACAGGCACTGTGATCCTCCTCAATGATCTGTATGGAATGGTAGACTCAGTTGATATATCTTTCAAATCTGGACTCCAGGGGACCATGAATAGGTTTGAGGAGATAATTGATCTCCTTACACTTGCATAATCCTTTGATTGCATTATAAATAGCTACGATGAAGTGTCTGCCTCATAGGTATAAGACTTATAGATTTCTTAAAAGAGTTCATTATTAAAAAAAATAAAAAATACTTGAGCAAATTCAAACTTAACAAGGGAGTTAGATAAATCATGAGAATCTTTAAGAAAAAAAAAAACCCACAAAATTATAAGTGCTAAGTTATTCATGAAAGCAGCCAGTATTTAGAGAACAGATATTCTGCTAACTACTGATATACCTCAATAATGCTTTTCTCAATCATATTGGCTCTATAGTTTTTTACTACTTTCTACTCTCATTGAGTTGAATTCTCCTTGTTTATAGACGTCTTCAGTGTCTATAGGAGATCATCACAATACAAAGCTCAGAATGTTGCTGAGACTGACTGTATTTATTGCCCTCAGAATCCCCAGATTCTGAGGCAGTTCAGAGAAACAACACTTTTCACAATTATGAAGATTCAGAACTTCTAACACCATCACAGTGCTCACTCTTCCTTACTCCAGCACTGTTCTAGGTGCTTTCCATGTGTGATTCACTTAAACCTTCCCTCAAATCTATGATTTTCACGCCGTTATTATGGTTTATAATGAGAAAGCCCAGAAAAGCAAACACCTTTGTCCAAGATCACATAGCTGGTAGATGGGTGAGCTGGGATTGAAAATCAGCCAGAGTGACTCCAGAAATTCAGCACTCAATTCCTGTCTTTTACTTTTATGAAACTGAGGTGAAGACCCAGGAAGATGATGTCCATATGTTAAGTATCTTCCTGTCACATTGCATTGGCTTTGTCAACAGATGGGAGTGCATATGGATACAGTAGATAATTCAGACAGAAGAGGTAGTTTGTAAAAGGCTGGAACTTCTGCTCCACTTCACATCAAAAATGTCGGGGAGGTTGCATGATGGGGTGCCCTGTTCCAACACATTATGATGGCAGCAGAGAGGAAAGGGCACCTTGGCATGTTTGGTCAAAGACCCCTACTATAGTGCCTTCTCGTCCACAAGTCTGTACACCTCCACACTAGGTGCCAACACAGCAAGCATGGCCTCCAGTAGTGGAAGTTGCATGCTTCCAAAGAACAGGAGTGGTTAGGTACATCTACCTACAACATCAGGAACAGAGACCAGCACCCAGGGACACCTGGCAGGAAAACAGTAATGACCAGAGCATCCATCAAATTCTTGGAAAAGGGAAAAATAAAGGGTAACACAAAATAAATAGCTCTGTTATTAGCCAATTAAAAGACAATGAAAGAAAATGCATGGAAGGAGAAAAATTAAAGAAAAATATTTATTCACTCATTAATTCAGCACACACTTAGTAAACATCTACTGTACTTTAAAACCTGTGCCAATCACAAGGATAAAAATCAAAGGCAGCTATACTCTTATTTTCAAAATGCTTACCAGAAAGATAAGATGGTTAAACATACACATAGGCATATTAGCAAATCATGTAGGTTCAAGTCAAATGCAAACAATGATGCTGGGCCTGTTTTTATGTCTAAATAACTTTAAACAGAAGGAAAAGTTGGGAAATGGCCAAACACAGAGAATAAGAGTCTGTAGAGAGTGGGTCCTTGGAAAGGACTCCTATATTAAAATCCACCCACCCAGGGCTCAAGGACCATTGCAGAAGAGGGGGTGGAAAGATTGTAAAAACCAGGGAGGAGGTGCATGACCATATCAAATAGTCCTACAGGCACCCAGGACCCTTCTCATACAAATCTACAGCAATGGTGTCAGCATGCACAAGACCCATTCAAACTTAAGCAGACAAAATCCTAGCACAAAACTGTGGAAATGAACAGCAGGCCCCGATCTTAATCAAAGAATTATTGATAGCTGATTACTGCTGGGTGAGGAAGAACTGATCGCCTTAAAGGGAGGGACACTAGATAGTCTGACTAGATCCCAGTGGATGAACCTGCACTGAGGGACATCTGGGGGTACTAACTTTACATAACAGACCTTAACATAAATGACAGACTATATGAACTTCCTTGGGGGAGGTATAGGAAGATGTCAAAGGGAAGGAGGTATTAAGATGATTTCTGTATGAAATACACAAAAATTCAATTAAAAAAATTTAAAATATATAGGTTTTTCAGTTGTGTTAATTCTAGCCAGGATACAATGGATGCTTGTTATACCATTGTATATATTTTTCTGTGTTCAATTATATTTTAATAAATGTATTTTATAGTAAATACCCACATTTTCAAAAGTATGACAAGTGAAATTTGATATTAGTACCAGATTTTCCTAATGATTCTTTCTGATTAGAATATCCAATAGGTTCTTACTTGAAAGATGTCAACTCTAAGAATAGTCAACCTTTTTGAGGAAGTCAAAAACTAGCACTGTTCTGAGGTTAAAGAAACTTTTTGAGAAATGGATATGATGTGCTGTTTGAATAATCACAGCTTTATGATCTGTAGAGTAAGTATAGAAAAATTATCCATTTAGACACTTAGGGAAGTAATGCCCTTCCACAACTATTCTTCTGCTTGTGGGGATATATATATATATATATTCACATATATAGTGTTTATCAGAGATATGATGCATCTTTAGAAAATAAATATTCCATAGGAAGTAGAGAAGTAGTATATAAGTATATAAGAGGAAGGTATAAGCCAAACTTAGGAACTCCAAGGGAGTTTTGGCCAATAGGCTTCTCCAAAAGTCAAGTTGATTCTCAGTGTGTGAAAGAGAATACATTCCTTCACTAATCTTTTGATCCCTGTATGGTATCGTTGTTCCCTTGTACTGGCTGTACTAGAAACAAGTTTCACTTCAGATATAATAGTTAATGACAGACAATGGAAAGGGAAGTGGGTGTGGTGCTATAGTTAAATATAATGACAAGAGTGTTGGTTGCTATTTATAGCATTTGTTAAACTTTCATCTCCTCAAATTGCTATTTTCCTTCAGCAAATTTAAATCTCTCAGGCAACAGGGCAAGCAGCATGAGGTTAGAACTGTACGTAATTTCTAGCATTATTCAAATATATAATTAGTAAGAAAAACACCTTCTTCTCCTGGAAGTGCCAGCAGTTCCCAGTGAGAATAAACATTCACAAAACATCTTGCAGTGAGCAGTGTGGGAAGATGGTCAAGTAGAGGGCTTATGCTCTGTGAGCCTACCTATGAGAGAAACAGATGCCGTGAGTCTGGAGCACTAAATCATTCTATAATTGAATGTTATTTTTAAAAACTTGCCAGTAAATCCCTTGTTCATCTCGAGTGAACAATGTAATTTGTGGTAAGACAAGACACTGACTGGATCTGAGAACAGAACTCAGAGCTGTGACCTAGAAACTCTTCATTCTAATTCACCATGTGACTAAGAAAATTGTTACTATGTTTAACTACCTCAAGGTTCTTCATCTTTAGACACACTCAGTTCTGTGAAGAGCTCAGGCTCATAGGCGTGGAAAGAAGAGAATTTTAGTGGGAACCATAGAATTATTTGGGATACACACGGGTCTTCCCACTAGGAAGGGATATCCCCTTCAGCCAGGTGGACACTCACTTTGCCCATTCTTCCATCATAAAGACTAGTGGTCAGGTTCTCTTCACTGTTAGGACTTAAGTTCTTTGGTGACTGGAGCCTGTGTTTCCAGTCTGCTGCGTTTCCACTAGACCTTGTGTGAGGTATGTGCACACTAGATTCACACGAAGGATATCAGTCTTGTGAAGAAAATCTAGAAGATTTGAACTAAATACAGTTTGTTTTGGATTTGAATTAATTTTCTAAGCCAGTATAGGAAGATGCTAGAATGAGGCTAAGAACAAAGAAGGAACTAAACAAGGAAGAGATTATCAAGCCCAGCTACTCCCTACAAGGCTTTGGGCAGCCATATTTCTAGTAGGCAAGGGGCATAGTTTTATACCTAAAGCTGATAAATATACTAAAAATGATGTAAAACCTGGTAGCATTATGTCCAAAGAGTTTAGATGTTGAAATAAATGAAGTTTATTTCCTTTATAGGTTCTGCTCAGTTCTCTATTAAAATACATCTTTTCTGACCAAGGATTGTTGAGACTATATGTTGACAGGTGATAAAACAAATATTAATACTGAGCTTCTTTTCCACCAGTGAAAACTATATGAGCTCCACATTCTGACCCTTTCTCTTTGCCCTTTGTTTTATCCAGATAGCATCACCTTGCAGGCTGCAGCGCTTGGAGTTTCTCTTCCTTATGACTGTGCAATCGTGATTTTCATGGAAGGTTTTAATGCACATTAACAAGTGAATAAGAAACCTATTTTTGTCCCATTACTGAAAGCTACAGTACATATTGCTCATTTATGATGTATAATCTTCTAGGACAAAGGCTGAGGGTCATAAAAACGTTAGAAGAGTGACTATACCATTTAGGAAATTAGATTGTCACCTGCCCCCCCCCCAAAAAGACTAGACTAGCACAGCAAGGTCAACAATCCCTGGCAGACAGGACTAGGAACACCAGGTGCTATAAGAAATCAAGGGAGGGTGAGTTGATTAGACTGGGATTTTTGGAGGAAGACTTCCTAGAAGGGGTGGGGTTACAGCTAGGCCTGGAAAAGTAAGCACAAGTCTGGGAGGTAAAGAGATGACAGGAAGTCTTTTCAGGTAAAGAGAATCAAATGTGTTCTAACACAGGTTCTTTATAGGCGCTCACTTCAAACTAGGCTTAGAAACAACACCCTTCGATTCCCATTCTCTTTTAAAATGAATTAAGAGCTTATTGACCTGGGTATTGAAAAGGCTGGGGATAGCTCCAGTTTCAGATGTGGTTGGAAGCAAATGGCTGAAACCACTATGCCTCCATGTGTTGACTTCATCTTCCAGAAGCTTCTGTTCTGTAGTGGGACCCAGAAACTCCAGATTTAGGTCCTACCAACCCAGCAACTCTGTAGTGTGCTGGCACACGTGGTCTCTAGTTAAGTCCCTCTTGTCTATTTTAGACAAGTCTATCTCTGAGGAAAAATCTGTGCCCAGGATGACAAAATACTCTTACTACCTGTCCTAGCTCATGAGGCCCTAGTACTGGGTTAGATGAGAGACGGGATACTAGTGCCAAGTTAACCCAGTAGATGATGATCTATGTGGGGATAACTGGAAGGAAAATCTTAGAGGCATTCCTGGAAGGAGAAATGGGCACAGACTCAGAAATCAAGGTGGTATATATACACAGATTTAGATGGCTTTAAACAAAAGTCAAATGATTTTTAAAATGAATTATTATGTTTTTCAAACTTTTTTTTTAAGACAAGGTCCCACTATGTTGAACTCTTCATCGTCCTCCCTTGGCCTCTAGAGGGTCAGGATTATGGGTACAAACCACCTGCTCACTTATCTATCTTTGACATGATCCCCCAAATCAAGATTTGGAAGCACTTAGCCTACACCATGTTTAATACCCAATCTCTGGTTCATTTCTGAGCATTATCTATACTACTTTTTAAAGAAGAGTAAAGTGGAAAATGGAGTGAAGCATAGGGCATGCTCTGTTGCTCAGAACAGAGTATTAAGAAATCTTTTCTTGGGAATTCCCCGTGTTTCCAATAGACTAGAAATTAAGTGTCTGATTCATTCATTCATTAACAATAGGGAGAATGTCCTGGGATTCCAATCCATCCTAAGCCCAGCAGATCCTCCCTAATGCCTGTTCTTGCAAAATGCCTCTGAAATTTCAGGGGTGTTTACTGGCATTTGCTTGAACTGAATGCTAATACACCTATGTCACAGGAGTTGTTTATACACTATAAGTTTTAGCATAGTTTGTCTTAAGAACAACCAATATTATTTAAGTAACGATGAAAACTCATCAGATGACATTTTTTTTAAATATTTTATTTTTATTTTATGTGTATGAATGTATTGCCTGCATGTATGTGTGTGTACCCATGTTGTGCAATGCCTCAGAGGTCAGAAGAGGGCTTCAGATTCCCCTGGAACTGGAGTTAAGGGTGGTTCATAGGTGCCATGTGGGTGCTGGGAATCGAGCCCGGATCCTCTTCAAGAGCAGTCAGTGCTCTTAACCACTGAGCCGTCTCTCCAGCCATGACATATTATTTTTTACTTTTGTTGTTGTTGCTTTCAAAGCCTACAGTTTTACACATTTAACTTTCAAGTAAACTATTAAGATTGAAATTATATGAGAACATGTTGTCACAGTGCATATCTGTGAGCTCTTAAAAGCTTCTAAGACCCTAATTAATTGAGGTATGCGTATCCGGTAGACTTGGGTACATCTGAACACTTTACAGTAAATCCTCTTTTTAAAGTAGGGTTTTGTTTTCTCCTTCAGCTGACCTTGTCTCTGTCACCTTTGAGGGTAATGGAATAGGTCTGAGGAAAGAGAAACATTTCTCTTCTCCTGATAGTCTTATTTTAATATAAGGTAGTATTTTGGACTCCACACTGAAAACTGACAGTGCCAGTGAAGAAAACAATCATTCATGTGTCTAATGCCACATAAAGAATACTAGATTGGGGAACAAACTAAATAAATGAAATAAAAAGCAGAGAACACTAGTTTGGGTGTTAAAAGCTTCACCAAACCTTAAGGAGATACTGCAAGACTTGCTTTCCCTCTGTATTTCTTGGGTGTTTTCTACAGCTAAGGCACTTTGTGTATGTTAGTTAGTTTCACCAATGGTTGGAGAAATGCCCCACAAATAGTAGGCATCCAAAAGATTTCCCCCTCCCTGTGTGTGTATGTGTATGTGTGTGTGTTGGTGGTACATGTTTGTGCTGGTGCATGCACACCTGTGGAGACCAGAGGATGCCGCTGAGTGTCCTGCGGTATCACTCTGCATCTTACTAATATTGTTATTTTTCTATAGCATAAAGGGTTGGTGCTTACAACTAATACTACTTAGGAAAGACCTACATGAGTCTATCCTATACCATATCATCAACCCCCTTCTCCTTTATATCACTGTCCCAATGGCCAATTGTGAGAGTTGGTCCCATTTTCTAAGGCAAGATCTGTGCACATCAACCATTGCCAGTTATGGCTTCTGGATGACTTCAGGTTTCATGTGTGACACAGGAAGCCTAAAACTTCAAGGGGGTTCTGAATGATGACAGCAAGCCAGGCTTGCCCTGACCTACAGGTTTACATGGGGATTAAAGGAATTACTAATTACGTGAATCCAGTTGAGAGTAAAAAATTTAATTTCACACTGAAGTAGACAGAGGTTAACACAAAGAAACACAAATAAATGCAACCATGTAGTAGTGGACAGATCATTATTCACCAAGAAGAACAAACATTTGCTCAATGAGACACTCTTCTAGTTCCCAGGAACATTGGATCATCATTATTCTTGTTAATTACCTAACCCTAGGAGGCATGATCATTTCATGTCTTCTTGCCTCATTATCATCACTTATTAAGAAGAGAGTGTATTCCAGAAAGCACGTGTGTTTAGGCATGTCAGTGGGAAAATGGTGGAGTATAGAAGAACTAAAACCAAGTTCACTAAAAACTCCTTTCTTTTCAATTGCATCTTGCTTCAAAGATGGGCAGACTTCTAAGTACAGAGCAAGAAGAAATGTGGACAAGTTATTTAAGAATGAATCCAAAACTTTCATTGACATTTAATTCCGCTGTAGAAGAATTAACACTATTCCTTCTTGCTTCGTTGTTTAATTTACACCATGTCATAGAAATATGGATAAAAGAGCAGAGTATGTAGCTTAGCTATTTTTCTGACAACAGATATGGGGTTTTAATAAAGGTTTTTAGTTTAGTTTAGTTGTTTAGTTTAGTTTTTTAGTCTAGTTCTGTTTAGCTTGAGATTTCTAAAGTATCACCTCTTCCTGGGTTATTTAGAAGCTAGATGCTGAATTTTGGATAGGTACTTATTGCGATTGTCACTGTAAAATAAAAAGCAAAAATTAAAGTATGGCCTATTTGGAATATATTAAACATACAACAACAATAAAAGAGAGGAAGGAAATCATCAGTGATGGCAGGAACACACCACCTACTGTGGACAAATCTTGCACTGTGGAGCCTTCTGAATTAATTTCCTTGCTGTGATGGTTGGTTTATCTACTCCAAGACCTCTCAGTTAGCTTCCCCTTTGAATAAATTCATGTGTTTGTAAACCAGCATCAGCAGACAAACTAAAGAACAAAGAAGTGCAATCACCCATGAACTAGTACTCCAATGGAGCTACGGCCACCTGGAGACTGGGTTTGTAGGGCATTTACTGTAGATGGAAGTCTATGTGATGATAGTTTAAAGATACAGGGAAAGCTTGCCTATTCCATGTTCCTACCAAAAATTGGACATGTCGTTTGGATTCCAACACTGGCATTATTCTTTTGGATTACAAAAAAAATGCCTTCTTGAATATCTTCTCTTCTTTTGTTACAATTACTAACGAATTTGCTATGCATTTGGAAAACTCGAGGAGAATTAGCTAAATGAAGGGTGTGCTGAAGGAGGAAATGGGCTGTAGGCAGCACATTTGTTACATGCTTTTCCCATTTTCCTATAATTAAGCCTCCTAATTTTGCCTGAAGCTAATCCAATGAAGAAAAGGTCATTGTTAAAGTGGTAGCTTTGGCACCTACAGATTCGATAACGGCAGTAAAGATTTTATCACTACATATGATGCTGCACTAAACATATATTTATGTATTATTCAATTTTCAAAACAATTGTATAAGAGTAATTATTTGTATTAGCTTAAATGATTTCAACTGCAAGAGCTAGAGTTAGGTCCCGTTCATAATGATGTAAATGATAAAAAGAGGCCTATTATTTCAGATAACAAAAGCAACAGACTTGCATGGTTCTACAATAATGTGAGTCAGCAGCAGTCCTGTGACTATGTCAAAGTTCCTTTCAGTCTTCAGCTGCCCTCATGGCTCTGTTTAAAGAATGTCAGCTTAGGGTTACAATATTGCATTAACTTCCATAAACAAACTTCTGTAAAAGACTCATGAAATATCCAAATAGAAGAAAGAACATGACTGACTTATGTCATAGCTTAGATCTGGAATATCCTCCAAAGCCCATGTTTATCCCCAGCCTGTGACAGTGTTGAGAGGGGGTAGAGTCTGCAGAAGTCTGCAGGAGGTCAGAGTTTTGGGGTCACTTGTGATATGCCCTCGAAAGGGAGTTTGAAACTCTGGTCTCTTTATCTTTCTCTTTCATTCCCCAACAGGAGGTTAATGGATTTCCTCTGCTGTATGATCCTATGTGGAGCTGATCTTACCACTGGCTCAAAATCAAATGTGCCAACCACTAATGGACTGAAATCTCCCAAACTAAGAGTCATAATAAACCTTTATAAGTTCTTTAGGACAGACATTTGTTACACTAATGGAAAGCCAGCATCACCCATTTTAAGAAACGATTGAGAGAATGTTATGACTTGCAAGTTGCATATCTTACATGTAAAGGCTTAGACTACAGGATGGAGGTGTTCAGAGGTGTTGCAGACCTCCAGGGAAGGTCTACTGGGAAGACTTAAGTTATTGATGTGTGCCCTCAAAAGGTACTGTAGGAACTGAATTTGCTGTCACTTGCTCTAGTTTGAAATATGACTACTTCCTCATTCATACATTCCAGTGTAAGATGCTATTGTGTGTTGCCCTCATCAGAGACCAAACCAATAAGGCTACAAACTGGATATATTTGCAATGACAACAAAGTCATTCTGAGTACAAAGAAGAAAAAACTTGCGTTATCATAAAATGTAAATCATCTTTGTGTAGTGTCAACAATTACTGTAACTATTTGCCAAATTATAATTTTGTGAGATATTTTATATTTTATCACAAATTAGAGAAACAAGAAACAAAATTAAATTTTTGTAGCAAAATGCAAATAGAATTACAATCGAATTCATTAAAAAAAGATAACAAAATGGATTTGGTCACTGAAGTTCAGGGACTGAATAGATAATGTTGCTAAAGGTATGTATGCTTATGTTCCATTCTAAAACTGATTCAATTTTCTGTTCACTGGAGTGTGTGCCTTGCTATAACCCAAGGAATGTGATCTAGGGAGAGACTATCCACCTAGTTAATCCTCCTCAGTGACTGAGTCAGACATTGCATCTAAACAGAACTGAAACATGAAACTGTCATTGCTGAAATTTGACCTACTTAAGTGTATCTCCTGTGTCAGTGCAGGAGAATCAAGTAAATGTATATATTCTATACATTTAGGGAGACTTTCCACTATTCTTTTTATTTGTCATTCTAAATATGAATACATTTTTAGGATATTCTAAAATGAATATGATGATTGCTATACTAGTTAATTACTTTTCCTTTGCTGTAAAGAAATACCTGACAGAAAGAACTTAAGGGTGATAGGATTTATTTTGCCTCACAGTTTACAGGGTACAGTCCACGATTTTGGGAAAGCAAGGCGTATCTCAGTTTATGGTAGTAGGAATTTGCAGCTGAGGCTTTTCACATGATGTTAATCAGGAAGGAGAAAGCTTGGTCCAAAACTAAAGGTGGCTCTCACCTTCAATGCCCAGCCCCACTGACCCACTTCTGTAAGCTAAACCATAGTCCTAAAGGTCCCACAGCCTCCAAAAACAATGCCACCAGCTCGTGACCACATGTTCAAACATGTTATCTGTGGGGGGCTTTGCACAGTCAAACAATAACATTCCCGCATTGTCCCCAATAGGCTCATGACGATCTCATAATGTAAAATGTATCAGTACATAGTCGTTTTTAATAATATTTGAGAATTTTATACATTAATATTGTATTTGCATCATTTCTACCCCTCACACTCCCCTCTCCAGCTCACCTTTAATTTCTTCTCCTGTTCTTTGATTGTTATTATTACTGCATATATCTACATTTATAAACATACATATACACACGTTTATGTGTGTTTGTGTTATACTGAGTCTATTTAATGGTGCTCATATGTACATGTACTTAGCGCTTCTCACTTGGGATTAGATACCGATCAGGGAGCTAGTCCCTAGAGAAAACTGATTCTCTCTCCCTCAGCATCCATTGATTGCTTATAGCTCTTCATCTAGAGGTAGAATTCTGTGTCATTTCTCCCATCTACATCGGCATATCAACTGATGTTGTCATTATGCAAGTCTTGTTAGACTACCGTAGTATGGAGATTTCATGGTTGACCTTCCCTATCATGTCTAAAATGCTTTATCTAGCAGCAGGTGTCCCATTCTTCTGTTCTTACAATCTTTCTGGCCCCTCTTCTGCAAAGTTCCTTAAACTCAGGTATAGAGATTGCACTGTAGATGTATCAGTTAGTGCATCTCACAGTCACTCATTCTCTGAATTTCAACCACTTGTAAATCTCTGCAATAGTCTCCATATGTTACAAAATGAAGTTTCTTTGGAGAGTAGTGAGAGCTATACTTCTCTGTGAATATAAGAATAAATATTTAGAACATAGTACAAAATTACATTGGTTTAGGCAAGTTGCAGTAGTAGAGTCTCCTCTTGGGTCTGTGACCTCTGCAACCATGGGTACTTGGTAGTATTTACAGTATCAGGCATGAATCCTCTCCTACTGAGTGGGTCTCAAGTCCAATTAGCTGTCGATTTCCCCCAAAATGGAAATGTCACTAGTGCACCAATAGAGATATTTTGTTGGGGCAATCATCATTGAGGTTCATAGGTTTTACAGCTGAGTAGTACAACTGAGCAGTTTGCACAGCACCTTCTGATACTGTGAACGCTAAGCTTCAGGCAGGAGCCTCTAGGTCTGTTCCTGCTAGCTTACTTCAAGTCCTATGTCCAAAGTATGTGGTTTCTTCAGCAATAGGGTTTTTCCTTTAAGTTGTGGGAGGCAACGAAGGACTGTAGCAATAGCCTATATGATTTTGGGAGTCTCTTGGACTAGCCTTTCCAACAATTCAAAGGGAGAAAGGACATTGGAGAGTTCCCTGGCACCGGAATTTTTGTTAGATAGCATTAAGCTATACATACATACTCACAGATATATGTATATTTTTAAGTAGGCTCATGAAATAATACATTTTCTTTGGGTTTTTCAGTCAACCTTAGTATTATTTATCTCTCTTTCCCTGTTCTCCTCCTGTGTAAGAATTCTTTACCAGCATTTGAAGTATCCCCCATTTTTCCCATTTCTCCGGTGCGTCCTACTAAATCCCTCTTTCCGGTTTCTTCTTCTCCCCTTTCCCCACAGTCCTTTTCTACTTTACTGGCTCCTGCAGTTACTTCAGGATATACACTTACATCTAAAGATTCTGAGCTAAGATCCCAAAATGAGAGATGACATGTATCACTTGCTTGTTCTGAGTCTGGGATGCCTCACTCAGTATAACAGTTTTCAGTGCTATCCATTTACCTGAAAATTTCATGATTTCATTTTTCTTTATAGCTGAATAAAACTCCATTATGTAAATGTGCCACATTTTCATTATCCATTCATCAGTTGAGGAAAATTTAAGTTATTTCCATTTCTTATCCATCGTGAAAATATCAGCAATAAGCATGGCTGAGCAAGTATCTTTGTAGCAAGATATTGAGTCCTATGGGTATATGCCAAGGAGTTGAATAGCTGAGTCACATGGTGGATCTATATTTAATTTTTTGATAATTCTCCACACTGATATTATTAGTGAGTGCACCTGTTTGCAATTCCACCAGTAAAGAATGAGGGTTCCCCTTTCCTCACATCCTTGCCAGAATTTGATGTCATTTCTTCTCTTGATCTTAGCCATTCTGACTGGGTAGGATGACATCTTAGTTTTAATTTGCATTAATTGCTAAGGATGTTGAACACTTTTAAAGTATTTCTTAGTCCTTTGATTTCTTCTTTTGAGAACTCTCTGTTCAGATCTGTTGCCCATTTTTAAATTGGGTCATTTATTTTCTTGATTCTAATTTTTTTTTTTTAGTTCTTTGTATATCCTGGAAATTAATCTCTCAGATGCGTATCTGGGTACTTCTTTATCAATTAATTGTGTCTTTTGCTATACAGAAGCTTTTGCACTTAATGAGGTGCTATTTGTCAATTGTTGACTTTAATTCCTGAGCAATTGGAGTGTGATTAAGAAAGCCCATATTCTTAATAGACCCAATACTGTTTAAAAATCCAAAATTGGAAAACTTCTGAGACACAAAGCAGACTCTCAGCCAGGAGCTCTTGTACAATCAAAAGCAAACTTACTTTATACTTCCAGTATATAACAGCACAGACAAAATATCCACGTTCCTAAAAGAGGAGGAATGTGGCACAGTGAAGAAAGGAGCACAGCATGACCAAAATTCAGCCGGAAAAACACCAAATCCTAAAGCTCCATGTCTAGCACCTGACAGATGTGGTTGCATCATCTGGGCTCTTGTGGTCTTTGGAAGGCTGATTCCCTATAATCCTGTGGCCTACAGTGCACTTTGCCTCTCTCTCAGGCTGGGTCCCCTTGGCCTGCAGCTTTCCTCAGCAGACATTCCATACTCCTGGCATCTCCAACATCTCCGAATGTCCATTTTAGCTTGGGCTCCACCCTAATAGCCTCACGCACAGTAAACTCAGGAAATCTAACCCTGCTGCGCATACCCCAGCTTTGGTGGCTTTTCCTGGAAATATGATGCAAGCTTTGATGACCCTTGTAGTTTGCATCATAGGAAACTGATGCTATGTGGACAGGGTGAAGTTCTGCTGCCATCTCTAGATGTACTGGGGCCGCTTGTGACACAGCTACAGCAGGCTCTGAGTGTGCATAAGAGTGAACCTCAGGAAACATTTCTCTAGGAAGTCCTGTTGAGGAGGGCATCCCAGCACTGGCATCTTTATTCAGGTACTGTTTTCTTCAGGTAATCAATCTCCTTTCAAATAAAGTTACATTTTTATGCCATAGAACTTTTGACAGGTGAGGATTTGCTCTAAAATCTCCGTTCCTAATGTCCTGATATGAAATGTGAGTTTTCTCTTTGATTATATTAATTTTTTTAAACAACTACAACTGCCTTATCTGTACCCGTCTCGTTTGTAACTTCCAATATATTCATATTCTCTTCCTGGCTAAACTGCATGTTTTCAGTTCTTCACGTCATTGCTGCTGCAACATTGACTCTGAATTCTCACTATAAACCTGATTAAACACAGCAATCAATAATCATACTAAAGACTAAATACTATCTTGTCATGGAATTCATTCCACCAAAAGAATTAGTCCACTGCTTTTGAATTCAGCAATTTTTCAGGACGAAGGCAGAATACAGCCAAACTCTTTGTTATATGTAATATGGATGGCTTCCAGCGCAAGTTCCAAGATAATTTTTCTTCCCCTCCAAAAGTTCATGATATTGTCTTCTCTTCATTTCCGTTGGTGTTCTGGGCTTCCATACTCTCACTAGGCTGGGCCACATTCCTCCTGCAAATGAGTTCCAAAGGCCTCTCAGATTTCTCATAACAATGATCCCACTTCTCAGTATCAGTTTCTGTTCTTTTTCTCATTGTTGACATTTTGCACTGAGCAATAGGATCATGGACTTTAGGAAAAGTCCCCATCCCCTCCCATTGAAGGTTCTGGGGTATAAAAGCACCAATTCATTTAAAGAAGAATGCCTGAAAAAAACATCTGAAAGGAGCCACATAAGGGAGGAAGGACTTATTTTGGCTCACAGTTTAAGGGGTAAAGTCCATCATGGTGGGGAAAACATTACAGATCGATCCATGGTGGTGGACATTTACAACAGTAGTCACTCACACAGCATTAACTCGGAAGCAGAACACTCAAGCTGGAACCCAAAAGAGATGTCACCTTTAATCTCCATTCCCAGAGAACCATTTCTGCTAGCTAGGCCAAGTCCTAAGAGTTCCACACCTTTCCAAAGTACTATCACCAACTGGCAATCTAGTGCTTAAACACATTGGCTGTGATGGACATTGCACACTCAAACCATAAAAATTGTTAATCAGCTCTTTGTTACTCTGACAAAATGTCTGAGGCAACAGATGAAGAGAATTTCTTTTGGTTTATGATTCAAAATTTGGTTGGCCCCATTGCCTTTGGGCCTATGGTAAGGGAGGACATCATGGTGGGAGCATGTCGTGGAGCAAATTCTTCATCTCATGGCAATCAAGAAACAAATTGAGACATGGAGACAAGCTCTCAATAGTCATTTCAATGGCACACCTCCAATGATGTTACTTTCTCCCACAGATACTAAAGCTTCCACCACTTATCAATAGTGCCACCGAGTATCAAGCCTTCAGCATCTGGGCCTTTGTGGGACACTTATATAAACTACAGCAACCATTTAAGTGTGACTATGTAGATGGAAACTTAAAGATCATATAAATATTGGTTCCACTGAATTAATTTCAATTTATATATTCCAGTTATGTGCGTATATGTAGGCATGTCGGGGCTAAAGAGATGGCTCAGCAGTTAAGAGCACTAGTTGCTCTTACAGAGGACCCAGGTTTGAGTCTCAGCACCTACATGGTAGCTAACAACCATCTGTAACTCCAGTTCAGGGGATCTGATGCCCTCTTTTGACCTCTGCAGGCATTGCATGACATGAGGGCACTTAGACACATACAGGCAATACACTCATTGATATTTACAGTCCCTGACTCAACCACTCTTTCCCCAGATCCTTGTAATTAAACAAATAATAGGGGTCACCTTAACCATATTGCCTCAAAAATATGCATACCAGTGTATCTTTGCAAACCAGAAATGTAGGAAAATTATCAAGATTACCCACACAGTGGCAAGAATTAAAGACTCACACTGAAAGCAAACAAGGTTAAATTTTCTAGCTTTTCAGAGTGGACTTTAGGCAAAGACTTAAGTCATTCAAGAGGAAGGGACTATATTAATCGTTGCTTAGAGTGAAACATCAGTTCTCTGTACTCATGAGTGGTGTGACTGCATGACATAGGAGCTGCTTTGATTTTACCACTACAATGACTTCTCCATCCACTTGACAATGTTTATGAGACCCCTGTTATGATGGCCTCAACTCTATGCCAAGGCCTAGAATATAGTGGTGAATAAGACATACTAAATTTACAGTAGAGCACAAAAGTAAACACGAACAGATAACTGCACAATCAATTAAATACACCTGCAATTGATTTGTACAAGAAAAGTAATATATGTGTGAAACAATACAGTATAAGTAGAATATATGTATGTCCCAATTTTCCCAGGACAACTCTGGCTCATGATCATTATCCAAAAATGTCAATGGTATTGCCTGTTATAACTCTGACTGATACCCCTGGTCAAATGATAAAATATGTTATTAGTGGTCACTTGTATGAAAAGGACATGATTTGGTCTAGGAATTAATGTTGCAAAACAATTTTTTTTTCTTTTTTTAAGCAGGTGACTTTTCATCTGAACTGTTTGAATGCTGAGAGATAACTGAGAGATGAGGGTAGATTGTAGTGAAAAGAAGGAGAATAGTTCAGAAAGTCAGAAACAGAAAAAACAAAGGAATAAAGAAAATCAGCACTTCCTAAGAAGTGTCAGGCAGCCAGCTGTCAGACAGCACTTTGGTAAGGTAGGTAGCAGTGGAGCATATACAGCAATTTTGTAAGCTTAGGTCCTAGAGCAGTTGGAAGCTACTGAGTCATGTAACAATAGCTACATGAGTGTGGTGTTTAGAATATGGTCTTGCACATAATTAGAGTTATTAACTGAATTAGTTAAACAACAACCATTAAAGTAAGTGATATTTATGTCTCCCATGATTAGAAGGAGGAACAAAAAGTTTGGGCAATCTACCTAAAATCAGGTATCAAAAAGTGATCAAGTTCCCAGCCAGGATAGCTCCAGAATTCTTGCTCTGTTAATGAAGAAAGTGAAAATTTTTTTAACATTGTAATTAAGCCCAAAGATTTAAAGGTTTATACATTTATTCTACAATAGGTAAATTACAACATGAAAGAATTGAAAATGTCCAAGAATTTGCTGGAATGGAGGAGTGGAGTGATAATTTTACATTCTGAACTGTTTGTTTTCACCACGTGTATACACTTTTAACAATAACAGTAAAAAGTTGACTGTCAATAACAGCAATATTCTTACTTGTTAAAAAAAAAATTAACAATCTTTTTGCCTTAGAGCTGAAGTGAACTATTTGCAAAAATGGAATCACTCTGTATCGGCTTTCTGCTGTCCTGTGAAAAGAGACAGTCACTGGAAAAGACATCAAACAAACCACAGACCATATTTGTTTAAACAAGAAACTGAGGATGGTCATATTACCAAGGTACTGTGTGTTCTGGCAGAGTGTAATTATCCATTCCTGGTATTAAGAGTAACCATTTTAAAGAAACTAGTGCTGTAATTGTCAATATGCAAGGCATCTCAGAATCAAGAACATTTTAAGGTAGCATAAATAGTTGTCAGAAAAGTTGAAATAAAATTTTAGGATGGTTGGAGTAACTTTTACTTTGACTCAGTTAATTAAATAATCAAGTAGTTTCC
>NW_008347125.1:1451816-1461407 GCF_000622305.1 Nannospalax galili
TATATAATGTGTGTGTGTGTGTTTTAGTGAATTATGCTAGTGACTTTCAGATCATAGTATCTTTCTGGAAAAGAAAGCTGTCCTTTCCTAAATGAAGTTTTTGCTCATTCACTTAACTGACAAACAAATTTGAAATTTGCTGTTCTTTAGGGACAATCTTGTACCTATATTTTTGTATGTACCTGTATTTTTGTATGTTTGATGTTTTGACATTTGGTCATTTCTGTAATATCCCATGAAAAAACTTTTTTCATAGAGTAAAACTTGCAAGTAGTATTTTCAAATTCACCTTGCTGTGATGATTAAAGACGTTATACTACTTAATAGTAAATTCAAATGATGTTAGGAAACTAGAAATGAAACCTACAGTAGAAGTCTACTATTTCTACTAGTCTACTAGGAATGTGGATGTCTTCTAAAGTGTCAGGGATCCTCAAGTTCCAGAACACACTGCTTTGTCACTTCATGATGATGCTTAGAGAGTATGCCTTTCTCTTCACCTGCCAGACTTCCAAGGGAACTGTCTTCACCTTTTTGCTTCCCCCTTATTACTAACATTGAAGCTTAGGTTCTAAGGAACTTGAATTCATACCCATTAGCTTTCAACATTTCACTTATCTGGTCTAAGGAGAAGGACAAACCTACAATATTCTGAACAAAGGGACACATGTGTGATGCCTTTGATGCCAACATCTCCAGAAAGATTGTCTTCAACATAGTAGACAAGCATGAAGTGGTACTTTAGACATGGGCCCTAGAATCCAATCACCTGGACTATATACATACTAGCTGAATTGAATTGAACAAGTTACAAGATCTACCTTTGAATACAAGGTTAACTGATAGAATAATATGTTTTTGTCCAAAAGATTATATTGTGTTTAATAGCTATTAATACCATTTATTTTTATTAAATGCTTATAGAGTTGACTGGCTAGAGGAAGGTAGTTTCATTAACTTCCCAAGACTTGGGAAGGAGAGAGGACAGGCAAAAGGAATAGAAATAAACAGATTTTTAAAAGATTTCATTTAGAGTGCAATTTGATGCTATGTTTAGCAAAATAGTAGTAGGTTCATACCCCAGTGCTTGTGAGTGCTCCATCTGTATTAGTCACTCTTCTGGTGCTGTCTGTCATAAAAACACTGACCCAAGCAATTTATAGAGGCTTAAGAACTCTCTAAGCCCACCCCCAGTGACGTGCTTCCTCCAGGGTAGCCACACCTTCTAAAACCTCCCAAAACAGCACTATCATCTGGTGAAAAAAATGCCCAAATACTTGGAGCCTATGGGGGACATTTTCATTCAAACCACCACATTCCACTGCCTGGCCCCCATAGGCTCATGACCATATAAAATGTAAAATGCATTTAGTCCAACTTTAAAAGTCCCCATAGTCATTATCAATCTCAGTACTACTCCAAAGTCCACAGTCCAAAGTTTCTTCTGAGACTCAGTGAAATATCCTAACTCTAAGCCCCTGTAAAATCAAAAGACAAATTACATACTCCCAACATACAGTGGAACTGAATACACATTACCATTCCAAAAGGGAGGAATGGAGGTATAGTAAGGAAATACTGGACCGAAAACCAGCAGGGCAAACACCAAATCCAGTAGCTCCACGTCCAACTTCTGGGACTTTACGTCCAAAGGGCTTAGATGGCTCAGCCTCTCTAGCTTTGCTGTGTGCAACACACATCTCTCTCTTGTGCTGGTACCACTCCCTGTGTGCAAGTCTTTTTGGCAGATGCCTCACAGCTCTGGCATCATGAACTTCTTGGGGTCTCCACTGCCAACCAATTTCACCTTCACAGCTTCACGTAATGGCCTATCAGGGCCTTCTCTAGGTAGGGGTATCCCTGCTACATGTTGCCTGGCCTCAGCGGCTCTTTGAAACCACAGAGGAAGAACTGATGACCCCCTTCACTCTCGCATCTTTCATGCCTCTAAAGCCAGCACCGGGTGAACAACACTGCCAAATTTCACTGCAAGTTTGGGATGGACTCCAGCCTGCTTTATCCACCTTAGAAGCTTTTCTCTTCAGTGGCCCCTGCAGCATTTTCCTTTCACAAATTGGAGGCTTAACTGGGTGTGTTATTGCCCTGGAGGCACTTTCTCGTTAAGTACAAATCTCTAGGCCCCTCCTTAATCACTTTAATCTCCTTAGTCACTTTAATCTCCTTATCAATGGGATCCTCTCCATCATATGCCAGGGCTCCAACATTTATCTCTACATTAGGCTGTCTTGAAATTTCTTCCACCAAAGAAATTAGTCTATTGTTTTTCAACTTAGCCTCAGGCAAGCTTTTAGGTTGAGGGCAGACTCCAGGTGCACTCTTTGCTAAAATATTCCAAGTGCTGCTTAAGTCATTATTTCCCTCTGGAACTACATTGTTCTCAGCACTACTTTCTTCTAGGCATTCACTAGAATGGCCTGTTAAGCTCTGCTCACAGTAGTCAACCACTTTTCTAACCCAAAGTTCCAGTCTTCCACATTTTTCCAAAACCTCACACGGTAAGGTTCTTCATAGCCAACAGCCCACCACTCTCTGGTACCAACTGCTATATTAGTCACTTTTCTGTTGCTGTGATAGAAATACTGACTCAAGCAATTTATAGAAGGAAGAGTTTATTTGAGCTTACAGTTCCAGGGGAATTACAGTCCATCATGGCAGGGAGGCATGGTGGCTAGAGGTGGTTGGAGCAGGAGCAGCAGAAGTGAAGCTCTCACATCATCACACAGGCACAGGAAGCAAGAGAGCAACTGGAGATGTGGCAAGGCCTAAGAACTCTCTAAGACCACCCCCAGTGACGTGTTTCCTCCAGGATAGCCACACCTTCTAAAACTTCCCAAAATAGCGCCATCATCTGAGGACAAAATGTCCAAATACATGGAGCCTATGGGGAACATTTTCATTCAAACCATCACACACTATCAATGGGTTCTTAGCCAGATTTACAGTGCCAAGCATGTGTTTCCTCCTGTGGAGCAGTCTTAAACACAACTAGAAAGCATTTTGGTTAACCCCATAACACCTGTGCCACTATTTTGACCTCAGCCATATCTTGCCATGCTTGTCATTATTATAGCTCACAGGCCTCACAGTTGGGTAAAACTATTGATGACTTTTGCCCTCCAGAAGCCTGAATGGCACCTTTTGGTACTATGAAAACTAGCCAGTATGAGGGAATCTTCCTGGTCAGTACCAGCTTGATTTCTCTGTGGTCTGTGGCCAAAGTATGTGGTATCTTCAGCAATAGGGTATTATCATCATGTACTATTGGACAATCAAGAGCAATGACAATAGCCTGCATTATTTCAGGACTCCAGAACACCCCTGACCAACAACTTGGAAGGTATCCCATACTTGGCACTGTATTTTTTATTAGCACAACTCTCAGATCTCATTAGAGAAGTTTCTTCATGCAGTGGACAGCAGTAAATTCAGAGACTCAGAACTGGCCAAACTGCAGAGAATAAGTTTCTATGGAATGCTCAGCCACAAATGGGACATCTATATCACACCTCTCTTCTCCCCCAAAGGCTCAGGAACCATTGTAGAAGAAGAGAGACTGTAAGCATCAGAGGCCATGGAGGATCAGAGTGAAACAGTGTCTTCTGAACCTGACAGGACTGCAGCACTTGTGAAATTACAGCAGCTGTGGGTTTTTACACAAGAACTGAACAAGATCAAACAAGTTAACATTTCAGAATAGAAGGAGCAGAGGCTCATGAGTCTCTACCCCTAACTGGTCAACTATTGACAGCTGATGGCTTCTGGGGGAGGAAAAGTCAGTTTTCTTTAAGGGTGTGGCCACTGGTATATTAACCATGCTCTAGTGGATGGTCCCGCACCTGTGAAAATATGGGCAGCACAAATTGGAATCAGTGTGCTATAATGAAAAAGGGAAAACAAGAAGTTAGGATGGGGTGAAGGTGAGGAGAGGATCTGGGAGGAGCTGGCGGGAGGGGCGCGGGCAAATATGATCAAAATACATTGACTGCATGTAGGAAATTCTCAAAAAAGTACTAGAAGTATTATATTAAAAACACCTCATTAGTATTTTAGTATCAAAGATTACCAAGACAATGGAAGAAAGACTATAGACAATTCTTAGTATAATTTTAATTTTATTAAAATTACTCATCTAAGGGGATGGAGAGATGGCTTAGCAGTTAAGAGCACTGATTGCTCTTGCAGAGGACCCAGGTTTGATTCCCAGCATCCACATGGCGGCTATGAACAGTCCTTAACTCCAGTTCCAGGGGAATCTAAAGCCCTTTTCTGACCTCCGTGGCATTGCACAACATGGGTGCACCCGCATACATGCAGGCAATACACTCACACATAAAATAAAAATAATAAATAAGACAATTATGTGATTATGTAAGGCTTGCTTTCTCCCTACCCCAGAAAATGATTTTCACCCAGTTTTTTAAAGTTTCCACATCACTAGGTAACATGCTTGTATTGATATTCCTGATTGTTTTAGTTTTATGCCTTTATCGTCTTCCAGCTGGGGACGATAAAGATGTTGCTAGCTCTCACATTCTTGTACCACATCACACATATTGTCACACCCAAGTCTACTTCCTAATAATGTGAGTGTTTATAAGGAAACTGGTATTCATTTTCACAAGGGTGAAGATAATGTTGAGAATGGAAATGTGCTGGATAGCTTCAGTTATCAACTTGACACACCTGGGTGGAGGGAACCTCGACTGAGGAATTTCCTCCACTGGACTGGCCTGCAGCCATGTCTGTGGGGCATTTTCTTATTGAGTGATGTAGGAGGGCCCAGCCTGTTATAGGAAGTGCCATCCTTGGGCAGGTGGTCCTGTGTTGTATAAGAAAGAGGGCTGAGTATGGGCCAGAGGAATAAGCCAGTAAGCAGCATTCTTCCATGATCTTTCCTCCAGGTCTTTGCCCTGAGTTCCTGCCTTGGGCTCCCTCAGTAATGAACCTGGAAGATGTAAGCTAAAATAAACCCTTTACTCCTGAAGTTGGTTTAGGTTAGTGTTTTTATCACAGCAATTGAAAGCAAACCAGAACAAAAATACACTTAATATCTTGAGCATCTTCTTTTTTAGAATTCTTTTGAATACTGAAGATATATCTTATTTTACTTTGTAAGTTTTCCTATTTATCACTAATATGCCAAAAATCTACTCTAGTTTTATAGAACCTGTATTTATATATTTAAACATTAAATATTTTATAAAGTTTGCTTTTGTATAATCTCTCTCCTAACCCTAACCTGATCTGCCCTGTGTAGTTTGGTGATTCTCAAGAACTGCTATTTCAAAGCCCCCTCATATGGGCAATGTCTACAAATGCCATCTTACTTTGGGCCCCTTATTTCTCAGATTTTGTCTTCTTTCTTGTTTTCATGGAAAATATTCTTCCTAAGTTTCCCCCTCATTCAAAACATTTTTGCTACCTACTGAATGCTGGATGCTGCTCTAGGCACTAATGGTACAATAGTGATCTCTATTTAAGGGATTTGTAAGAGCACTAAGTAGGAAAAGTACCAAACTTCCTCCTACGACTAGATCACAGTATCAGTCCACAGGCCCACTCATCAGTGAAGCTGTGGGTGAGGGCTGGTAACTACTTTCCAATATATAGTTCCCATTTCTTTGGGTAATAATATCCCTTTGTCTGGGAATGGTACACATCTTCCAAATATCATAAGATCATAATCATGTAATGACTCAGAGTTAGGTACATAGCAAAAACTGAGCTTTTATATATATACTTTTTAAGACTCAGTCCAAATTACTGAGCAGAAATTATATAAGCCAGAGTGCTCTGTGGGTTGCTTCCTAATCCCCATAGGAACAAAACTTTACCTCATTTTCCAGAGGTAAAGAACATCAATAATATATAGCATTACACTAGATCCATGGAAGATGCCTAGAGAAAGTCTGTCTACATAAGAACAAAATGAAGTGAATGGTTAGAAAGAATCAAGAGAATTAAGAGATTGAGAGACAGTGATTTTAACATCATTTGCATCACCTATAAGTCTTGACCTCTTACACATTACCCCCGAATTCTTCTAGGAACTAAATTCTCCCCTTTGCATAACTCACTTGATTTTTATTTTGTATTGTATAACCAGAATCCTGATTAATGAGAAGCAGTAAAATAGAAATTACCTATTTTAGAAAAATCTTTGGCAATATCATCGGTCAGAGATCTCTCTGAAAATTGCATTCAATGATTTTTCTCTCTCCCCCCCAAATAAAAAAGGATTGAATAAAGTTCTCTAAGGTTTCTGGGCCCCTTCCAAATGACAGGCCATGGGTCTGCAAACAAGGAAGCTGGGTAGGTAGACATATAATGTCAGCAAATTCCTGTGGACAGAAGATCTTCATCAGGACATAATTTCTATGAGGTCAGAATTTATCTAACTTTATTCACTCCTATTTGCCTTGAGTTTAGAAGCATATTTGTTGACTAAATATATGCCTGGCATGAGCTATAGTAATGGACTTATAGTATAAAAATGACAAAGGAAGTTGCCCATTGTATTGGTCACTCTTCTGTTGCTGTGATAGAAAAACTGACCCAAGCAATTTATAGAAGGAAGAGCTTATTTGAGCTTACAGTTCCAGGGGAATTACAGTCCATCATGGCAGGGAGGCATGGTGGCTGGAGGTGGCTGGACCAGGAGAAGCAGAAGTGAAGCTCTCACACCATCATGCAGGCACAAGAAGCAAGAGAACAATTGGAGATCTGGCAGGGCTTAAGAACTCTCTAAGCCCATCCCCAGTGATGTGCTTCCTCCAGGATAGCCACACCTTCTAAAACCTCCCAAAACAGCGCCACCATCTGGGGACAAAAATGTCCAAATACTTGGAGCCTATGGGGGACATTTTTATTCAAACCACCGCACCCATTGTCTTCAATGAGAAAAATAAGGAATATAATATTGGGTTTGGGTGATCATTATGGGCCTTAATTTGTGAATGAAACAGTAATAGAGGAAGGCATGCCCTTCCACTGTCCTCCTGACCCACCCATACAAGCTTGAAGGTTCATGACTATGACTTGGTTTAGACAAACCCTCAGGGGTTGTCTGATCACAACTTAAGCCACCAGTCCTAGGAGGCTTCCTACTCCATTGAATGAAAATAACAAAGTGCAGTCCTATCACATAGGGAAGCAGTGCCAGTTTTGATGGACCATGAAAGACCAAGAAAATGACATATTTTCCAGTGTTTCAAATGATCTTTTCTTTGAAGATGATGGGATGATGGTTAGTCTCAATGGTGCCTGAGGAAGGGACACTGATGAGCAAATAATGAAGGCTATCTTCCTATTCAGTGGCATTTATTTATTTTTGAACATGTCACTTTCATTGACGACAGTCAATGGCAGCTTGTATAGCATTGACTAAAAGATACAGCAAGACAAACATTCTTCGACAGTTCCAAAAGGCGAATGTGGTTCATTGCTGAAATGCTTGCTTCCCTGTCATTAACCGTTGGATACCCACTCACTGGTGCAGAAAACGTATGGTGAAAAAGATATCCATGAGTGCTCATGTCAAGGAAACAGATGGGCCAATATGTAAGACCTGTCATTAGTGGTCTTTCTTCTTTCATTCTCTATAAAATCTAAATTTACCACAACCATTCACAAGATAAGTTAACGCCTAGTTAGTTCTTTCTCAATTATTGTTCTGTTTTGCATGGTGAAGCCAAATGGTATTTATATAAATACATTTCTTTTCAATTTTATTCCTTCATTTAAATCTCCTATATTTGAAAGTAAGCCTAGTTCCTCCTCCGGCATCACCTTTACAAAAAATGGCGATATTTGTCACTTTCTCACAGAAAGTATCTCTATCCAACTTAAGTGGAAGAAATACAAACACTCTGCAATGCTGTCTTTTAACTACTGAAGACCTCAGATTACCTGACTGGAGACACTGGCATCTAGGAAAATACTCTAATCCTATAATGAGACCTGGGCAGAAGGGAAATTGCTGATAAAGATAGTTATAATTGTCCTGGTTTGTAACTCCATTTTGATGATACAGCAATTAATCTGGGTTTTCACCTTGATACCTTTCAAACATACACGTAACTGGACTGATTTGAGTAAGAAAATCAATATGCATGTTAAAACTAGTTATAACAGTAAGTACAGGCTGATTAATACAATATGAAAGTTGCTTATTACTCCTCCTTAAATTGTTTTAGACAAAGCAAATTAATAACTTCATCCATAGCAAATCGTTAAAAGACAACATTTAATTTACATAGTAGAAAGTGGAGAACATGTTTCATTAAGTAGCTTTCAAATATGCAGAGCTAAACGAGTCAACATTTGTTAGGTGGAGAAAGTAATAAGCAATGAACTTTTCTTCTGCCTCATTTGCTTAATATAACCAAACAGGTTGTGAGTTCATTAAACTATCCAAGTTCTCATATGGTAATATAATGAGGGTTGTCTTATTTTACATATCAGCTAGATTTCTGTTGATGCTATGACAAATTATCTCAAAATTGGTGATTTATAACAACACAAACATGATTTTACAGTTCTGGGGATCAGAAGTCTGAACTACATCCACAAAGTTAAATAAAGCCTGGTTCCTTCACTCTGGAAGCTGTAGAGGAGAGTGTTTCTCACCTTCTCTGCTTCTAGAGGCCATGGGCACTGTTTGGTCATGGTCATTTTGCCATCTTCACAGCCATCATTCACATCTGTCTCCATCATCATTTCTGCTCTCTGTCCCTCTGTCCTTTTATGAGGACCCTTGTGATATGCTGGCTCTCCCCAGTATAACCTCCTCTTAAAAATCTAAATTCTGTGTGTGTGTGTGTGTGTGTGTGTGTGTGTATCATACAGAACATCCCAAACCATCTTATTCAATTATACACCCACTTCCCAGATGGCACCCTCCCATAGCTTCCCTCCCCGCACTAGAGCCCTTATACTCTGATATCCCTGCTACTGTCTGCTGTGTTGTCGGCACACCCGGCCATTCCGTATTACTTATCCTTCTGGTGGATCTAGTCAGCGTATCTAGAGGTCTTTGTTTTAAGAGTGTCAGTTGTTCCTCATCTAGCAGTAATCAATTGTCAATATTCCTTTAGATAAGATTGGGGTCTGCTGTTCATTTTCCCAGTTCTATGCTGGGTTACTACCTGGGAGTCCCTTTGGCCACCCTGGCCAACAACTCAAAAGAAGGTATCTCCTATCTGGCACTGTTGCTTGAGGTGATAAATGTTACTATTGAAATCTACCCCATGACTTTATAGACATACACAGGCGCCAAGGATCCAAGTGCAACCGATTATGACTAGTAATAATCAGATACATACAGATTAGAGATGCATGTGCCAACATCTCAGTGTTAGTAAAAAAAAAAAAAATGAGTCTTTCTGCAAGGAACAATATATTCGAAAATGAAATGGAGATCTTTTTTAAGGGTTAAAAAACTCATTCAAATTTTATGTCTTACAGGGCTTATACTGAGTTCAATATTGTGTAACTGTATTAATTCAACTGTGAACCTAGAAACTTGCACCCACTTGTGAAAGAGATGTACTGTTGCTCTGGAGTGTGTTA
>NW_008347125.1:1461718-1476223 GCF_000622305.1 Nannospalax galili
TGAATGAATAACTGTATTAATTCAACTGTGAACCTAAAAATTTACAGCCAATTTTGAAAGAGATGCATCTTAGCTCAGAAAATTGTTACTGAATATGTCAATGCTGTTGTAATGAACTTCTTCTTCTAAGTATGTGGTTAATAAATAAATAATTTAAAAAATAAATTAAAAAAATCTAAATTCTTAGTTCTTTTTGCCATAGACTTGGGCATATCTTTGGTAAGTTTTCATTCTGTCTACCAGAGTTTATATGCTTACTTTGTTAATGAAAAGGTAAATCTGGTATCTCTGATGGAAATTTTTGTAATCTCTAGAATAATAATTGTCATGGATATGCACTATAATAATTATGAAGCATTAAGTGCATTAGCTGGCATACAGCCATCATTAAATGATAGCTACTGTATATGTATTATATCTCATTTTTAGCTAATATGACAACCTGTTCTTCCATTGACTCTGATCATGCAAACAGAGTTTACAAGCACAGAAATTTCAGTTCTTCATTTCCTTAAATGCCAACATCCTCTGTTTTCTATTTCTTTGATAGACCAATATGACTCATTTCCCTAAAATAGAGGCATGAAGAAGGAAATTCTAAAAAATAGAGAAATGTTTTAGGAAGCTTTAGCTTCGGAAATTTTAACCAGAGATTATTTCAAAACTGAGGGCTTAATGAACCATACACTTTTCAGACTATTTCTCTGAGCCTTCCCATGCTGAGAGCCTTAGCAGGGCAGTTTTCAGTTCTGACTAGTACAATAGTAATCATTTCATTGGCTGGTGAGGGGTAAATGCATATGTATGCAAAGTAGTTTAACATACCCAAAAGTAACTTCAAAGAAATGTAACAGCAAAGTACTGTTAGTAGTGAACTTACAAGGGACTTGTGAGCCATCCATAAAAGTAAGCTTCTTCTGTATCCTTATTTATGAAAATTACTAGAAGAAAGCTGCATTGTAAGGCATGCAAAGTTAATATGTATAGATAGATAAGCGCTTTTGATTTTTTTTAAAGCTACACAATAATTAAGGTTGTAACTGGTCTGTCTTTAGCACTTTGCCCAATTGAAAAACTAATTTGAGTCTACTTTTCTTGCAGAGAGGAAAAAGCCAATTACCCTTAGTGAAAACGATAGTCCAAAGCTTGAAGACTATTCCAAAACTACCTGTACTAAGCTTTGCAATAACACCTGTGGTCACTGCCAGCAGCGGCCACTCCTCCATTCTCATGGGTGCCACTCCTTCTTTGAGGTTACTCCTCCACTCGCCCTGGGCTGAGGCCACTCTTCTGCCTGCCCTGGGCTGAGGCCACTCTTCTGCTTGCCTGGTGCTGAGGCAGATCTTCTGCTTTCCCTGTGCTCCCTCCTGTCATCGCTGCTTCTGCCCGGTCCCGGACCCCAGGGCTGGTGAGGAGACTGTGTCAGCAGACCCGCATTCAGACACAGGAGACCAAGTTCAGTGACACAGGTCTGCTTTATTGCAGGAAGGTACAAGCTTATATAAGGGTAGTGGTCCAATCACAGCACAGCAAGTTGGATACCTTATTAGCAGCCCTGTGCTCCCTCCTGTCATCGCTGCTTCTGCCCGGTCCCGGACCCTAGGGCTGGTGAGGAGACTGTGTCAGCAGACCCGCATTCAGACACAGGAGACCAAGTTCAGTGACACAGGTCTGCTTTATTGCAGGAAGGTACAAGCTTATATAAGGGTAGTGGTCCAATCACAGCACAGCAAGTTGGATACCTTATTAGCATAACAGGTTTAGCGTCCTATCACAGTACAGCAAGTAGGATACTTTATTAGCATAACAGACTTAGCGTCCTATTAGCATAGCAGATTTAACGTCCTATCACAGAATAGTGGGTAGGATGCCTCATTAGCATACTGGGTTTCAGATTACAGAGCCTGGATTCCTGGAAACCATATGACCCTGACTGTTGCAATATCTAAATGTTGCAATTTTGGATTCCAAGGGTGGTGATTAGGGAGTGGCCAGCTCTAGGCATCAGTCTTATGTTCTGCCCATGGGAGCAGATGTCACAAGGCATTTCTTGTGGCTCTAGCAGTTGGTTGGTTGCCTTGGGCCTGCTGTATGGCTGTCAATAAGACTTTCACACTAGGCTCAAGCCTGTCTCCCATAAACACCATAGTCCCATCGTGTGTTGTCTGTTAGTTATTTTTGTTTTGGTCTAAGTCTATTTAACTATATGCTCTATGAAGATACTTGCTTATTTTGGGGCACTTTTATAACTTAATTTGTTTTTCAAGGTCTGAGAAAAATACAAGTAATTGAAAAAATTCATTTACTCAATGAATATTCCATGTCTATTATGTTTCAGAAGCAGATAACAAACATGGAGTCAGTGAACCTGAATTGCAATTCTCATGGAATTTATATGTAACAAAGCAAACAATGGACTCAGAAATAATATATTTGTTGTTTCCTGACAGCTTACATGCCCTATAAGGAAAAATAACAAATTAAAATCGTGCCATATAAGGAAAGAAAAACACTGATGGGAAGTATTTCAGATAGACTATGAGCAAAGCAGTCAGCAGTTGCTACCAGCTGAGAGATGGTCACTGTGTCCTTCTCCTTCCAAATGTGACATATTATGTATTTTATAGAAAATTAAATCAAACTCATCCTCATGACTATTAGAGCAAGATAAAAAATGAAACCATATAATAATTGTATCAAGTACAGATAAAAAGGGAACTGTACAAATTACAGAAATCATCAAACAGTCCTTTGCATTTTTTTCAATTATAGAGTTAGTCCCACATTATTCTTTCTAGTTAAAAAATAAGGAATTTGATCACATTCTTGTTGCACTTGATAGCTTCACTTACTGTCCACTTGACACATCTAGGAAGAGGAAACCTCAATCAGGGAATTTCCTTTATTGGACTGGCCTGTGGGTGTGTCTATAAGGCATTTTCTTGATTGTTGAGTGATATGGGAGGATTCAGGTCACTGTGGGTGGTGCCAGTCCTGAGCAGGTGGTCCTGGGTTGGGCAATAAAACAGACTGAGCACAGGCAGGGAGGCAAACCAGTAAGTAGCATTCCTCCATGGTCCTGCTTCATTTCCTGCTTCTAGGTTCCTTCCCTGACTTCCCTGGATGAAGGACTAAATTGTAAGCTGAGGAAACCCTTTTCTCCTTCATGTTGTTCTCGATTAGTGTTTTATTACAACAGAAAAGTAAATAATATAGAAATTGGTACCAAGAATGGGGTATTGTTATGATGAACTCAACCATGTCTATGTCAGTTTTTGAGAGGATTGTGAAGACTTTTGGAACTTTGGGCTAGGAAAGCCACTAAGCACTCAAAGATTAATGGACTGCTTTGTAGAATCTTGGCAGATAAGAACATCGAGAGAAAATGCAGATAATGAAGGTCTGGCTTGTGAAGTTTCAGAGGGAAACAAAAACTCTATCAGGACATTCCTGTTATATGGTTATATGTTTTATATTTATATTAAGAATCTGTAGTTTCTGGTCAGCTGGGCTAAAGAATCAGCTATGGTTAACTAGAGACCAGCACCACTGAAGTGAAACATTTTCTTTACTGGGACAATTGAGGCTGGTTAGTTGAAGCTGAAAAATCATCTATAATTAATAAGAGACCAGCATCATTGAGATGAAATCTTCCGAGAAGTGTTTCCTCAGGGTAAGCACATAGAAGCTGTGGTCCAGAGGGGGCAAAGGCTAGAAACTAGACTTAATAATACGCAAGAGTCATTGTCCTGGTTTGGAGAGCATGAAAGCTGCAGAAATGAAGTAGTCCTGGAGAGGATCTGAGGCCTGGAACCATGTGAGGCCAGGAGAGGCCATTGGTGAAGGTGTAGACTCAGTTACAGTGGAAACCAAAGCATTTTGAAGATGCTGAGACTGGGTGGGGTGACCACCAATAACAGAGAAAGGTGCAGAGTAGATCTGGCCTGAAGCTGCCAGGCAATCTATGGGCTGCAGGTGGGAGAGCTGGAGAAGTGGAGCTGCCCAAGACTTTTGGAGCCCAGAAGACCATGAGTGAATCTGAGTCAGCAGACACTGGGTTATTTATACTGTTTGATTTTGGTTTTACTTTTATCTGATTGATCCCTGGTTCTTTCCTCTTGAAGTAAGAAGTATTTAACTTATATTTTACTTTACAGGAGCCCATAGTTCACAATTAAGAGATTTTGGATTTTTAAAGAGTTTTTTTTTTCTTTTTCTTTTATATTTTATTTTTTAAATTTTATTTATTTTATTTAAATTGCAGCAGGGCCTGACTTTAGCCCTGGCTGGCCTGGTCTCATAGAGATCTACCTACCTCTGCCTTCCAAGTGTTGGAATTAAAGTTTGTACCACCATGCCCAACTCTTTATTGGGCTTCTAAAGTATTTGAATTTTTAGAGACTGTGGGTCTTTTAAAGTTTTACTATGTTTTATATTATGAGATTAATTTCTTGCAGAGAAGAAATGGAACGATTACTGTTTAATAGTGATGTGTTGGTGCGTCAAATGGACAAGAAGTCAATTGTGCTGGATCACTTCACTTGTCAATGTGACATACGCAGGGAAGAGGGAACCTCAATTTGGGAATTTCTTCTTTAGAATTGTCCTATGGCATGTCTGTGAGGCATTTTCTTGATTGTTGATTGATTTGCAGGGTCCAACTCACTGTGGGTATGCCAACTCGGGCAGGTGGTCCTTGGTTGTATAAGAAAGCAGGCTGAGCACAGGCCAGGGGAGCAAGCTAGAAAATAGCTTCACACAGTTTTCTCTGCTTCATTTCCTTCCTGGCCTCCAGGTTCCTGCCCTAACTTCCCTTGATGAAGGACTATAGGGTAAGTTGAAGTAAATCCCTTCCTCCCCCAAGTTGTTCTTGATCAGTGTTTAACAAGAAACACAATAGTCACTAATATACTTGTCCTTGCTTTGTGACAAGGGATACAGTATAGGACTATGAGCTTTGATATAGAACTATGATTTTCTAAATCTTAGGACAAATCTGAACCTGTCATGAGTTCTTTTTACCACCCCTTTATTAGGATACCACATGGTTTCCTGTGGTATGTGGTTTTCCTACATGCAAGGAGCCAAGAAATCTAACATTAAGATAGGATTCCAGCAGCTCTTAGCTGGAAGACATTGACAAGACAAGTCACCACTGATTAATTGATTAAATATCTAAATAGAGTATAAAAGTAAACTATGTAAGGAAAATAACAGCCAGTATAAAGATTCTGAAGTCTAGATTATGCTTGTCTGGGTCTAAAGAAGAATAAGAATACAAAGATAGGTGAATCGAGTAAATGAACAGAGTGGTGAAAGGTAAGGTCAGGGTCCAGGTTGTGAAGCGTCCTATATATGATAGTGTCATTGACTGAATATGTCTCATACAACTTTACATGCATGCCCTCCTACCCTCTCCTGTTGTGAGGGTAACTGACGGTGGCTAGGGTTAGAGGAACAGCCTTGAGGTAGGGAATTCCCCCCAGAGGCATTCCTATCTTTAGAGCTTGCTCTAAAGGGAGCATTCTCTCTTTACCCGTGCCATTAGCATGTACTGAGAAAAGGCTTAGGGAACACAGCTAGATGAGGTTCCCTGCAGACCTCCCTAGACCCAGCCATGCCAGGAACTTGATGGCAGAACTTCAGCCTCCAGAGCTATGAGAAAATAAATACATTTCTGTTATTTTATTCATCAAATCCATGATATTTTGTTATGATAGCCTTAACAGACTAAGACACATGATCAAGGTATAAACTGTATCTCATTTCCAATTGAGTAAGAAACTGATGGGAGCTTTTAAAACATAGGGGATATGATTTGACTCACCTTTTTAATAGGATCATCAGATTGCTGCATTAAGTATAGATTATAAAAGAAGAAGCATAAGATCCAGAAAGGGATTCAAATAGCACATGTTATTACCTCTAGCTGGGAAAGTAACCCCGAAAAGAGTAAGTAGGGGTTGAGAGAGAAAGAGAGACCCATGGAAATCCAGTCTCTGACAAGGAATATGTTTCAGAAGAAGAGCCAACAAATTTGCTGTGGACTATAAGGGATCTAAAAAGACAAGTCAAAATGGCCTCAAATTCTAAGACAATAGTTAAAGTAGTTCACCATTCTACTTAGGTATCAGAGTCAGGAGGATGAGATATGGGGAGACTGAGTTAATGTCTAAATTATGAACAAGTTAAATTTGAAATGGTTACTTTTCAACTTTAACATTTTTAACTTCTTTGAAATAAAATTAATGGATAAAAAATTCCAGTTTAGTAGCTGTTCATTCTGATGAACTTTGGTAGTTATCAACTTTGCAGCCACCAATACAAGATACAGAGTAATTCTTTCCCTGTATAAAGATTTTTGTGCCCCCTTTTCAGTTGATCTATAGCATCTTCCAAGATCCTCCTTGTAAACATTAAGTCGAGATTCACAGAAGGGGCTGGTTAACTGGGTAGACTGCTCCTGTGGGCTACCAAACTCACACTCAGTGGTCAGAATCCATGTTCCTCTCTCATCCCCTTTGGTGTGTCACACACCATTCCTCGCTGCTCCTCCAGACATTGAAACCTTTGTTTCCATCCTGCCTTGCCTCAGAGTGGGCCCAGTCAACTTTGAGTCTCAGCTCAGTTTCCTACTGAGCTTAAAAAAATGATTTTGTAGAAGCTTTGGCTTATTCTCATTATTGCAGTAAAAGGAATGTTCTCTTATGGCTATTTCCATCCTGAATGGAGTCAGAATTCTCTCTATGTGGATGACAGTGAGTATTCAAACATTCTAGTATATACATTCTGTTGGATGTCAAAGTTTTGTGGAGTCAATATTTACATCTGCACAAAGTTCTATTCTTTGCAGCTATTTAATCTTCCAGTGAAATATTTTAGATCTCAACATAAAAAGTATGCTAGGTTTGCCAAAATTCTCCTAAGCCAAAAGAAGCCACTGACTTATATCAGGAAAGAATGCTAGAAAGTTTACTGTATTCTCAGAATCTAGTGTGAAAACAAGGCATGGCAAAGTGCACATATTTTAAAAAGAGATGTGCATATAGGAAGGTGTAAAGACTCCTTGGTTCTGGGAGGCTGAGGTTCCAGGGATGCTACTTGGAAAAAAAATTCTTTTCTTGTGTTCTAGATCAGACATCATCAGCATACTTTTCTGAAAAGGAACACAGAGTAAATATTTTAGTTTTTGCAAATTCACATGGTCTCTGCTGCAGCTATTTAAATACTGCAATGAGCGAGGACACACACTGTTCTAATAAAAGTTTATTTACAAAAATATTCAGTCGGCAGAATGTGGGCAATAGGTTATAGTATACAGACCCAGATTTAAACTGTGGCCAACTGCGGGAGGCTCTGGGGGCCAGCTGCGGGGGGCTCTCCCTTTCTTCGCGGGTCATTGGCCACTGGCCCACAAGGGCAGGGAGAGCAGAAGCAGCAAACAGGGTCAGAACGGCCAGTGGGTGCTGACGGAAGACAGCCCTTCCGGGGAAACTGGTCACAGGCGCAGTGAACAGCAGTGATACAGCTCCAGACACAGTGAAAACAGCTCCAGGCACAGTGAAAACAGCTCCCTTTATTAGTGGGAAAACTAGAGAATTTATAGTGTGGAGGCAGTAGCAAAAGCCTCAGTTGATAGGTGCTCATAGTATGCTTTATTTACATGTGGCAGTGGGTTCCTATCTTCCAGACTATCAGGCAATGCCTGATTATCATATAGAAAAAACCTGGGGGTAGTTTCTATGCCAGAGGTCATGTTTCAGATAAGGTCAGGCATCCTCGCTTGGCGGCACTTTCAAAGTGAGCCAGGAAGAGAGCAGGAGGCCCCCTGCTGAAAAGGGGAGTTCTTCCATTTGGTGGGGAGCCCCTCAGGGCTATCCAGACATGGAGATCTGCAACCCTAACAGCAGGGTTCCCCAACAGCCAGCCAAATATTCACCTGAACCCCTTTTAGTACATAGTAAAGGCCAGACATTTTCATGGGGTGAGATATTCAGAGATAATACACTAGTCTATTAAGATATCTACAAGCTAGAAGACAAAAGTAAATAATTACAACACAAAGTGTTAACTACAATGTAAAATGTATTAAGAACAAAGCTGGGAGAGAGGAGAATGTGGCCATCACACTTAGTGAAGCAGTAGATATCGCATCTGCTGTTCAGTGGTTGGCTTCATATGGTCACTTATCACTCACAGAGATACGGAAATTTTAGGGAGGAGAAACCTTTGTGATCATAACATCCGACTCCTCATTGTACACCAGGAAACCAGGATCTGGAAAGGGAATATTTGGCTTGCCTCATACATATTTAGTAGCACAAAAATATATTGTATTGAAAAATTTATAAAGAGATTTTTCCCCGAGCTGTCAATCATGTTATACTTAAAATAGTGCCCAAAATATGAACAACAAAAATCGACAAACATTTCCGTATTTTTTTGAAAATTCAGATGTCTAAGACCCAAATTATAGTTCATGTCTTGAGTTCTCTACTTAATTAGGCATGGGGAATTTTGCAGCATTTAGTAACTGCTTAGTTGTTAAATAGGTAAAGACAGAGATCAAGATGCTATTTTACTACAACTCTTTTTTTTTTTTTAATAAAGCATTGTAGTGACAATGTAAACATCAGAGAAAAATTAGTTAAATGGAACAGGATGAACAGTCAGTGGTATGACCCAAAGATCCAACTCCAAAGCTAGATAGAAAAGGAAAGAAAGGGCACAGCGTGGAGTTGTCAGGGGCTGGCCTGCTGTGGATGTATCTCAGTAGCTGTTCTCTCTCCTCCCAGGAGCCATGGCACCTCTACTTATAAAGGATTTAATAGGAAATGAGGATGCCTTAATATTCCAATCTCAGGTCCTAGAAGCAATTGCATAAAGAGCTATCAGGAGGAGAGTTGTTGGGATTGTGGAGCATTTGCTTTCAAAAGAGTATTTGTTTATTAGTCACTGTTTTATTAACCAAAATAGACAATAAATGTGTGACTAAGGATCTTTGAGAATGAATCAGTGACATATATACCTGGGTGGTTCAGCTGCCATTTTACTGTTTTTAGATTAGATTGTAGCATTACATATACTTTGTTTGACTATCGAATGAGTTGGATTCTGAGAAAACTAATACCCAAATCCACATCAGGTCTGGTGATCTCAGAAACACCTTGAAAAAATAATGACAGAGTGAATTCTATTTCAAGTGTACTTTTCACCTTTACTGTGAGGAGCGCAATGATCTGCCCCAGGCCTGAGAGTAGCCATGTATGTCAGGGAAGATGGATGGTTACATTAAAATCAGTGAGATCTGAATAAGCAGCTAATGACTGTTTTCAGAATGGAGCCTTCTGAAAGATTATCAGAGCTCAAGATGTTTGACGAGCATCAGTTGGAATCTGAACATCTCATCTGCAGAATTAACTCCTCCTCAATAACAAGAGTTCGTGGTTCTTATTTTAAGATAGAATTGTGTTTTAACATTCTGGAATAACAATCTGGCTTGTACAGATGAAACACTAATTATAATATGAAGGGTCTAAAAATCTTCAGAAGTCATTTTTGTGTGAAATATGTGGATTAATTTTTCTATTTGTCTTCAAGGACAAAAAAATGAATCTAATGTGACAGGTGTGCATGCCACTTAGAGAGAAAAAGGCTGGGGGTACTCAAGCTTGTGCAGAACAAATCAAAAGATAACAGTACAGGACGGAATCCATGAAGCTCCAGCTCCAGCTGGACTTGAGTTCTGATAAAGAGGCAGTGTGGGAACTTTTCATCTTCCTGTGCTGCAGAACTTTCGTCTAATCCTACAGTGCCTATTTGTCCATTCAGTGAAAGAGTTGAAAAAGTTCAAGACATTTTCTTCCAGTTTTTATTGCTACTGTACATAAGAAGATGATAAAAACTCGATCTGCAAAAGCATTTCAATTTTACTGTTATTTTTTTAAACACCTAAAACATATTGTCATGTAGAAGATGGTAGACTCAAAAGAACCCACATAGTAATCCATTATATAAAGTTCAAAAAAAAAAGTGTGGTGTCAGAATACCCAATAGTGGCTATTTTGGAAAGAAGTGAGGCTGTAAAGATTGGGAGGGACAGAGGAAGCTTTCTGGAGCTTAACATACATGAATGTGTTTTGATTCATTTTAATTCATCAAATTCATTTTACCAAATGTATGTACTTCAACATTTTCTAATAACAATTCATTTAGTGATTCATATTTTGTTTTAAGTGGTAGCTTATGATTTATAAATTATATTATATACATTTTAAATAAGTTAGTATTATTTACAGGAAACTTCATTATTTATCTGGTCCCTTGTGATTCTTTTTATCAATTCGCAATTGTTTCAATCATTATAGTTTAAAAATTCAAACTATATACAGCAATAATCTCTTGTTGGTACTAACTAGAAATTTTCTATGCTTTTTTTTTTTTTTTCAGCATCTCACTATGTAGCGCTGGCTGGCCTAGAACTCAACTCACTCAGTACTGGAACTTACTCTATATTCCAGACTGGCCTCAAACTCACAGAGATTTGCCTGCCTCTTCTTCCCAAATGCTGGGATGCGCTACCACATCCAGATTTATCTGTTCATCACTATGAACTTTAGAATTACTGTTTGATGATTACAAAATTAACACCAGTACATTTTAAAAGTAAATTTTAACATTGTGGATTAGTTTTGTCTATTAAAATGTATACACATGCTATCAAACAGTAAAAGTATGTCTATTGTCTTTTGCTTGATATTGTTGTGTGGAATTTATGTTGTTTATGTGGAAATAGCCTGTTCATTTTCTCATTGTAGAACACTCCTTTGTATGACTATACCCAATATATTTATCCACTCTAGTGTTGAAGGATGTATGAGCTGTTTATACATTGAGACTACTATGACTGATGCCATTATACTCTGAATATGCATACGTTTCTAGAAGTATTTAATGTGAGAAATATAATTACCAAATAGGGTATTCCTATGCTTCAAAATTGATGGTTTTCCAAAGTAGTTGATCTATTTTCACATTCAGATCAGATCTCAAACATTCATATTTTTACCACTACTTATATCAGTAGTATTTTCCTTTTTAATGCAGTCTAGGGATTTTGTAAGGATGTCATATTGTAGTTTTATTCCCCTGGTTTAATAAAGTGAGTACTATTGTGTCCATCTGTCTACAAAATACATATTTATTTTTTGAAAGTGATTTTTATTGCAGGAAGCAATTTATAAGTCTGTATATATTACACCCTTTATACTACGATGGAAGAAGGCATAGATACTGAGGACAGCAATTATAAAATGTCATTGTAACCAAGTATGAAAATGAAACCTTATTTGAGGCTACTATGTAACTATCTGAGGACAGTAACATTCTTCATATTCAAGTCAATCACGCTGGGAAAAAAAAATACCCTACGTACTATCTCCAACTTCTAACTTTTTGAGAAATTTTCACTCCTTTAGCTGAGTACTCTTATGGCTGCAGGGATCCAGCTTGACCTGACTGCAAACATCCTGAGTTGCAACCGTGATTGGCCTTGAGTAATCCTGGCATCTTTTTTCCCAGCTAGTTTCACCAAACATTGTAGAAAAACAAAATCATGAGTGTTGTGTATAGCTTTAAGACTGGAGCTGGTGCCGTCAGTGGCAGGAGTGTACCTGGCATCTTTGATGCTAATGTAATCCAAACATGGTATATTTCTGTCTTGAACGGAAGTTTCTTTGGCCCTGGTCACCATAGAAGTTTCTCACTCATATCATAGGAGTTCTCTGGTCTTGACTATTTCAGTGGGTTCTGAAGAAAAATGGCAGTCTGCACAATCCTGGGTGCACTGTCCTCTTCTTCAGTTTCTCAGCACCTTTCTCCTATGTCAGTCGGTTCTTTTATATCAGATATCTTCAGAAGAGTGAAAAACAGTGACAATTTAATGTTAGATTTTTTAAATAATTAATTAATTAATTTTGAAATAGGATATCACTATGTAGCCTGGCTACCTGGAACTCTCTCTGTAGATCAGATTGATCTTGAACCCACAGAGATTATCCTGCTTCTGCCTCCCAAGTGTTGGGTTTAAAAACGTATACCACCATGCCCAGTTACCTTGTTAGATTTTTAACAGGCCACCATAAACATGTCAACATCCTTTACATTAGCAATTGGGACAAACCCATGGAGCCTCAGTAAAGTTAATCTAGTAAGTGGGATTTGAAGTGGAAGGCTTTGTAACCTCACTTATTAATGGCTAAGAAATAAATATGCAGGAAGGCCAAACTGAGACCAAGACATTTATGTCACACAGACAGGAGAAGCACTATTTTGTGGCTAAAGACATAAGCACCCTCAGAGACACATCTTTGATATTCAATTGTTGGTTTCTTAGTGGAAGCTCCTATGTCTATATCATGCTTTGGTTATCCAGTTTTATGTCCACAGACACAAAATGTATACAGGACTTTACTTTCAGCACGGAAAAGAGCATCTTGTATGTATCTTCTCACACTTGAGGGAGAATTACTTGCGAGAACAGGATTATATGAAGGATTGCTGAGGTGAAGGCTGTCATAAATCCTCAGATCCTCTAGGAATTGCTAAATAGCTCTCCAAGATGGTAGAACCATGGGTCTTCTCAGCATTATTGAGTCTGCATTTATCTACACTGCTGTCAACATTTGGCCTTGTAACTTTATTTTGCCTAACTGCTAGGTGCAACATTGGCCCTATTGTTAAAATGAGCATTCCCTTAAATGCTATTCTGGTTAAAGAAAAGATTACTGAGTTCATTGGTCATTTAAGTTTCCCATCAGGTTATAATTTGTTTTTTATCTCAGTACATTCTGCACACATGCCAGTTCTATGATTGCAAAGGTCTCCCTTTATGTATCTCTCATCCTTTTATTTTGTCTGTGACTTGTTTTTGAGGCAAGAAGATTTTAAATTTTAATCCACTAAATCCTATAAGTATTTACTGTATTTTTCAGGAACGGCCTTTCCTGCTTTTCTTTACTTGTGTTTTTCAGATGAGTAAGAGTTATAGTACATATAAAGACATTTTTGTTTTCACTGAAATTATCTCTGTGTCTTCAATTAGCTAAGATGCTAATTTTATTTTTTCCATTTAGATAACAATGCCTTCTTATTGCCTTGTAAGGTTACCTTACCTATCCCTTTGTTAATGCCATACAAAAATTACACAACTTTGATTATGACTTCAAGGGAGCATCGGTAGTTATAAAGACTGTCTACTACCTTCTCCTGGTGAACCAGGTGGAATTTTTTATCACTAGAGAGTTTAGAAGTAAAAGAATTGTTGAACTGGAAATTTTTTCTTGCATCTTTTACAGATATCATTTTACTGTGCAATATTTTTCATGGAAATAAAGGAAATGAACTCTTCCTGATTCATTTGGAATTTCATACTTTCACATAGCCATGTAAATGAATTATTTAAATAAAACACTAATAAGTTTAACAAATTAATTATAGATTTATGATTTGCCTTTGAAAGATGGAAGAAAATATGCTAAACCTACACATGTCTTTGTTGCTTGAGTGTGAAGCAGTATTTTCAATATTTTTGCATAATAGTCACTTGAAATTTTCTGTCAGAAATTATTTTTAATTCAACTCCATAAACATGTCCAATTATTTAAACTGAAATTCAATGTGCACAGTAGTGCAGGTTCTGTATTAAGTGCTTTATGCAAAGCATAGGAAACGAACACATGAATAGATTTTATTTATGCAGTTAGCACCACCTGTCTGTTATACGTGTTGGCATAGAAAGGAACTGGTCACAGGGGCTCATATTTGTAGTCCCAGTAGTGGAAGAGGCTGAGTCAAGAGGAATGATTGAACTCAGGAGTATGGAGCCAGGCTAGGTAACATAATGAGACCTGTTTCTTAAACAAAATGGACTATTACAAATAATAAAATATTCAGGATAAAGGCACCTGTAGATTCATGGTCTACTGAGATCCTGTTTGTTTGCTGGCTCATTTATGGCAGCTTCTTCCTATAACCTCACATGACTAAAGAAACATGAGAGCTCCCTGGAGTCGGTTTTTATGCGTGCATTAGCCCTGTGCACGGGGCTTCAAACCTTACTACCTAATCGCCTACAAATATACAGTCACACAATTTCAATAGACGTTGTCTTCTAATTTCTTCTTACTGCTTCCAAAAGGTTAGCTTTGCCAGGAAGTACTTCACTGACAGAAATCACAAAATGTCAACGTCTTCCATCACAAATAATGGGAAAGTTTGTCTAGTCAATAGCAGTAATGAATACTATATTACACATTCTAAATGAAACACCTACCAAACTTAGTTTAGTAAAAATGTCCTATGACTCCTAAATTAAAATCGATCAGCATAAAGTTTGATATCTCAGACCCTAGCCTATTTTCTTTATCTTCATGAGAAAAAGTTATACAGTAAAATGACATCTGGGAAACCTGTAAAAGGAAGAATTTCCAGCTCAATAATTATTTT
>NW_008347125.1:1476421-1515257 GCF_000622305.1 Nannospalax galili
CTAAAAGTTACACATATTAATCATATTAATATTTTCATATACATAGAGTTAATATTAAATGATATATTTAGAAAACAAATAAGACATTATGCCAAACAGTGAATAAATGATGAACATAAAAAATTTAAGAAGTGAAACCAAGATGAAGGAAATTATTAAATTTGAAGGTTTAAATTTTAACTTTTGGGCACTAAGTATCTCTTAATTAAAAGAAGATTATTTGAAGCTTTGGGGGGTCTTCTTTAAGGATTGTTATCATTTTTGTTTGTGTGTTTGTTTTGAGACAGGGACTTGCTGGTCTCAAACTCATGACAACACTCCTGCCTCAGCCTCCCAAATGCTAGGATTATAGTAGGTGTTGGATCATGCTCAAAGAGAGGATTGTTTTAATTTAGATCTTAAATAGCCTCTGAAATCCCATATGCTAAAGGCTTGGTCATCAGTCCATGGTATTTTAGGAAAGGACTGAAAACTTTAAGAGGTGGGCTCTCGGGGATGGAAATTTAGTCATTTTGGGCATGCCCTTGAGAGGAATCTTTTCTAGGCCCTTCACGTTCCCTTTTACTCCTCTGCCCTGCACTTCCACTGTGGTTCCACTTCACCACAGGCCTCAAAACAATGAAGCCAGTTGACCAGAGAAGAAACCTCAGAAACCATGAGCTGAAGGGTTTCCTCCTTTTAAATTAATTATCTCAGGTGTTTGCTATAGTGATGAAAAACAAACACGAGGATAATAAAATAACTCAAAAGCAACATCACCTAATAGAAAAATTTCAGGTTTGAGAGGAAGAAATATTTTGAAGAAATATTTTGAAGAATATTTTGAAGAATGTATGAGATTTCTGCATTAAAAGCAATGCTCACCAAACTTCTTACAGTGAACATAGTGTGCATAGACATAAAATAGATGTTTAGGGAGCTGGGGAGGTTACTTAGTGGTTAAGAGCATTGACTGCTCTTCCAAAGAACCCAGGTTTAGTTCCCAGCACCCACATGATCCGTAACAACTATCTTTACCCACATGGTCCACAACAATTATCCTTAACTCCAGTTCTAGGGGATCTGATGACTTCTGGCTTCCAAGTGCATTGCATGACACAGTTGCACTTACACACATGCAGGCAAAACACTCATTCATATAAAATAAAAATAGATAAAATGCTTTTTAAAAATAGGCTAGACAGAACCTCACGCATACATGTGCCTTATATGAAGGCATGTCTTCCTTTTCATTCATCATGTCTCTTTCATTGGCTTCTGATTATGTTTTTCTAATCTTTAGAATTAGAATTTTCTTTGCCTGTTTGTTTCAGCTTCTAGAAAACAGCCATTTGTTTGCAGGATCTCACAGCTTCCTTATCAGCTCACATGGGACTCCATTCTAAAGGGCATCAATTTCAGAATGTAATCTTTGACAATGTGCCAAAAATAAATAACTTTTCTATATCTGGTGTTAAGTCTTGAATTGTTTGCACTTATTGTGTAGATTGTAAAACTAACTGAATGTGCACCAGTACCACGTTTCAATTAATAGTAACAGCTTTGAAATTGAGATTAGAGTTTTTTGAAAAGATTCCAAATACCACCATGTACTGAATATTCAATAAGTATCAGCCTCTGCACTAATTTGAAATTTAAAACAACCTCATGCATCAGGAGTTATTACTCCCATTTTATAGATAAGGAAAATGAGGCTTAGAGAAGTTAAGGAAATTGCCCAAAGCACACAGAAGGCTGAGATAATGAACTCAAGACTGCCTGGCACTACGTTCCATCTGAATTACTATCAGGAACTGCTTCTCATTAGCAAAATTATCTTAGGAAAGTGAAAACTGAGCATAAACTCAAAATCTATTAGATGCATAAAATATTCTTTATAAGTAACAATCATTAGCACTGGAGGTTATGATGCTTAATCAATGTGACTGAACGTAAAACCGACTAGGAGATTGAAGCATGTCCTGGGGTTTCTGTGAGGACATTTCCAGAGGATTAACTGAGGTGGGTAGATCCACCCTAAATGCAGGTGGCCCTATCCCTTAGGCTTGGAGCCTGGACAGAAAGAGAGTACGAAAATGAGAACTCCAGTTGAGTGCTGGCATTGCCCTTTTCTTTGCTTCCTGGTCCAAGTGCATGAAGACCATCTTGCTATGATGAATGGACTCTTTAAAACCATGTGTTGTAGAGTGTTTATTGGGAGACATTTTGTTGCAGAGACCAGAAAGTAACTGATTAAAAAATCAGTAGCAGCAGCAGAGTCATTGCTGTGACTAAACCTCACTGTGTGGCTCTAAGCTTAGGGAGGAATTTTCGAGTCTGGAAATGTGAGCCAGAGAAGACTTACAATGTTATAAACAAAGTTTAATAGGAGATTCTGGTAGAATCTCGGAAAACCAGAAGCTGATAGAAATGTGAATTGTCAAGATCATGCTCACGGGGCTCCAGATGAATAAGGACTGCATGGGAACTGGGCTAGAGCCCCTCTGTGTTACATTCTGGCAAAGAATGTATTTACTTTTTCCCCATGTCCTAGAACTTCACGGAAAACTTAATTTTAAAGTGATGGATTAATTTTGTAGAGGAAATTTAAGGACAGCATAGCTTTTGTGCGGTGGCATGGTTATTTCTGGCTGCTTTTACAACAAGTTGATAGTGATAATTGGGAGATAAATGAAAGCAGAAGATATGAAAAAGCTTGTAGCCTGGCTAGAAAGGGAGTGAGGTGAGCTTTATGGACAAGGAGGGTGTAGTAGTAAGAGACTAAAACCATTGAAAAGAAGTCAAGCACTTTGAACTGGAACAATAGGAAAGTTGCCTTGAGGGGATTTTCGAAACTTGTCCGGCCCCACCCATTGTAGGCGCCAGGGCCTATAAAACCTGAAGTTATTTGAAAGACTTTCCCTTCAGAGGCTTCAGGGTGTAAAACCTTAAGTTATTTGAAAGAGGGTCACTGCTCCTTCAGAGCCATCTTATGTTCAACTGCCCAGAGCCTCATAATACCAGCCAAGGTCTAATGGTCTCTGCACTACTCAAGCTGATAGTATATCTTAGTGTTGTTCATAGTGCCTGGTTTTTAGGTATGGAGAATGCAAGAGTTATGGGGTCACAGAAGCTTCAATCTAGATTTTTATGAAAAGCCTAGGAGACCAGGCACTATGTACCAGGATCAGATTATCTGTGGGGAGTCTCTGAGAAAATAGTTTGCGAAGCTTGAAGATGAAGCCTAAGTTTAATGGAGACCCAGGATATTAGAGGTCCCAGGTACGTGGAATATCTGTTGAGGAAGCATCAGGTAATGGGTAGTCAGCACAACAGTGGCCATGAGAGTTCCAAATGAACAGACCACAGACGCCAGGTTGCTCATGCCTGTTGCACTCACATCACACCACCACATGCCCAGCGCAGCAGACACAAAGCTACAGAACTTAATGTTTCCCCTGCTAGGTTTCAGTCATTGCTCCTTTCTAAGCCCCTCATCCCAAACTTTTGGAATAGTATGTTTTCTCTGCTATTGTATATCAAAAGTATTTAATTTTAATTTTTTATTTTAAAGGAGCACATAGCTAAGAGTTTGCCTTATCAGAGAAGGCTTTCAATTGAAATACTTTAAATTTTTAAAAATGATTTTAACTGAATTTTTGTGGACTTCATATATTATATTCTGATCAAATTTAGATTCCCTGCCCTATGTACACACCCCTTAGTACCCCCATCCCAATTTCATGTACTCTAGTTTATATACAAGGCCTATACAGTCAAATTTGTGTTCCCAAATACCCTTAAGTGTGGGTCCGTCTGCTGGAGTCTGGTTAACCTACCAAGAGTCACACACTTAACAAGACTGACTCTCCCCTTCCCAGCAGCCATCATTTGCCAATACTTCCTCAGGTAAGGCTGGGACTTCATACCAACTTCTCCATGTCTATGCTGGGATTTTTTTCTGGGTTGAGCTTGGATAGGACTTGTACATGCTGTCATCATTGCTGTGAGTTCATGTGAGTTCATGTGAGTAACTACCCAGCTGTCTGGAAGACTCTGCTTCCTGTGGTCAGTCAGCACCTCTGGCTCTTACAATCTTTTTGCCCTCTCTTCTGCAATGATCCCTGAAACTTTTGGGCCATGTTGGAATATGTAGGGTTATGCAAACTCTGGTATTGAACTATACACTTTACTATGAAGTGTGCAGGAACCTTTTGAAGACCAGTGGTGGAATGCAATTGTTTAAAGAGATGTATTTGGGTATCAAATTGGCAAAGAGATTCACTTGGAATGGCTCACCTTTAATGTCAACTTGACTGGACTTAGAATCACTTAGGCGATTGGAACACACTTCTGAGCATGTGTGTGAGGATGTTATAGAGGGCTAACTGAAGGGGAGGGTAGCTCTTTCATGAATGTAGATGGCACCATGACAGAATAGGAGCCTAGACAGAATAAAAGGGGCTAAAGGAGAATGCCAGCTGGCACCAGAATTTCACTTCCTCTGCTTCTTGACCCACAATGACATGAACTGTTCTGCACTGTGATATCTTTCCTGGCATGACAGACTGAACTCTGTGAAACTGTGAGCAAGTAAACCTTTCTGTTGGCACTTCTGCTGGATACCCTGTCGCTGAAAAGAGAAAAGTATCTAATGTAATATGGAAGAAAGAGACTATTCACATCTTTCATAGAATGTGCGGTGACTGTCTTTATTGAGGTCAATGGAAAGGACGGCTGTGCCCAGCCTCCCAGAAAGATCAGAAGATGATCCTTATGCACATCTAGGCTCTTTACCAGTAATAATGGTTTTTTAAAATTTGGTTTGTTTATGGCAGTTCTGAGTCACATTTTGTCTTGATGTCAGCTCTGTTGCGTGAAAAGCTCTACCTGCAACACTTTTTAGTCTACTAGTCTTTTTTTATTCCAGGTAGCACTGGTAGATAGAGGGATTGAAGCAGGAGCTACAATATTTAAGATTTTGAATTAAAATATCTGTAAGATACACAAATGATCTGCAATGAAATAACCGATCTGCAATGAAATAACCACATTAAGCTTAATATACAGACAGAAGTCACTGTTCTTGGGATAGTGGGTGTTTTGGGTCTAACCTTCTCCCAGAATGCATTTTCAGACAGTAAGTGCTCTTGAAAACATCTAGGTGTTTTTTGGAAGTATTCAGAGAAGCCTAATAAGTCTCATGGCATACTTATAGACTCTTGACTTGCAGTTTCTTCAAACTGACAGAGAGGAAATGAGAAACATTACTTCCTTCTTAGAAAATGTCATTGTCGGTCTTTTAATTCTACAAAAATGGTATATTAAGTTTCTAGAGATGTTGGAATAAACTGCTGGATTACTTTCTTGAGACTAGAAATCTGAGATCAAGGCATTGGCCCCAATGATTGCTTTAAGAGCTGAAAGGGACACATGTTCCACAAATCTCCCTAGCACCTGATGGTTTCATGAAAATCTCTGGCGTTTATTGACTATAAGCACCATTCTGATATCTGCCTAGATCTTCAAATAGTGCTGTCTTTGTCTTCTTTTATTTTAAAAAAAATTTTTTAGATATGCTCTCCCTGTATCCCCAGCCCCAGCTGGCCTGGAACTTGCTACTTAGAGCAGATTGGCCTTGAACACACAGAGATCCACCTGCCTCTGCCTCCTGAATGCTACAATTAAAGTTATGCACTATCACACCAGGAAACATATACCATTGTCTTGATGCATGTTCCTGTCTTTAAATTTCTCCCTTTTATAGGCACACATCACACACTGAAATTATTTTAGGGTCCTGTTGTATTGCAATATGATTTTATCTTTATATATATATATTCATATTCTAAGGTATTAATAGCTAAAATCTCAAGATACAAATTTGTGGATGGACAAAATTCAACCCAAAATATACCCATTTGACTTTCATCTCTATACAGGGCTCTTTTATGTTAGAAAATACTTGATTGCAGTATGGTCTTGTGAGAGTTCTGTAATCTTGAATCTGTTGGTATCCATCTTCAGTGTAACTTGAATACAATTTCAGAAGCCCTCGCTGCTGCATTTTCAGGTGAACCATGCACTCATGCTCATTTTCTTGAAGCATTAAATTCTCTGCCAATGGAAAGGAGCAGCATTGCACTTTAAACCCAAAATCTGGACAATTAGACTTCAGAGTTCATCTTTATAATGCATTTTCCTGGGACAATACCTTCATAATTCAGCCTTGCTTAGATAAACATTAAACTGGTTTAAATTTCCTGAAACGATATCAACAAGAGTTGGAACTTAGGGCTAAATTATGAAATCAGTTATGGATTCAGTCTTGACTAGAGAATACATTAAGCAATTATACTTTGAATCTATTACCTGGTAAGTTATGGAGCTATATTAAAGGTTTTTTAAATTAAAATAAAGAAAACTCAGCCTTTTATACAACTTAGAAATTTTGCAACTTTGAAACTTTTTTTCCAAGAGTTTGCAGTTCAAATACCCAAATAAATTTATTGTTGGAAATTTATTATGGCATAGGATTTTATGATTCAAAGGGCTCAGAAATTTCTCTTGAGTAAACTTTCCTCAATCTGGATGGGATATGCATGAGGAGGACAGGGCTCACTATGGAACCCACTGGCCTTGAACTTGTGCTCCTCCTACCTCAGTCTTCCACGTGCTGAGATTAAAGGCATTTCCCCCACACCTGATTTCCTGGAACTCCATAAACTTAGTTGTTTGTTTTTTTGTTTTGATTTAATATAAAACACACATTAGTATAAAGAAAGCAAAACATTCTACCTTCCTATTTTAGCCAGTAGGGCCGTGGTGTGCATCATATAGAAAGGATGTAACATGGAAAAGAAGAGCCAAGAAAGCAAGTCATCTTAAGAATACTCCCTCTTGATGGAGATCATGACTTTTAAGATTGATCTCATCTTAACAAATGTCACTGGAGACTGGGCACTTCGATGACAGCTTAGAACCAAGTTGTGAGCATTTGTTGCTCCACTAACACCCTGCAGTCTTCAGTAGCGTTATCTGGGTTTTCTTGTCTCCATTTATACTCTGGGTAAAGGCCCAAAAACTCATCTCTAGATCACTGTGTTTTCTCATTCATGAACTCTTGACGGTTTCAGGAATCAATATTGGAGCAGTAGTTTAGCATGATTGTCTCCATCATCGCCACTGTACAAAGAAGGAATGTCAACTGGAGAGAAAGAAAAGATCAGCTCTGCAAGTGAAGTAAGCTGAACATAACTGAGAAAACTCCATTCTAAAATTATGTACCTTTTATTTCTTCACTGCCATATGTTCTTATGGAATGTCTCTGCAATTTCCTATGCTATCTGCTTGAGAATTGCTTAACACATTCAATAACTGCTGTCGTATTCCAGCTCTTTACATAATTCTTAAGCTCCATTCAATGAAACCCTGCTCAGCAGTAATTAAAAGTAAAACAGTTTTATGGAATCGTGGAGGGTTTAGATTACACTGCATTTTGTTAGCACCATAAGAAAAAAAATACTGTCTTCCCAGTAACCACTTTAATAAAGAATATTAAGGGTTGGGTTGGAGAAAGAGTTTGTCTTATTATAAAGAAATTAACACATCATGTTCAAATATGTTTTTAACAGGGTTGTGACATTATAGAGAAAACACCCAAATTAATGACCCCAAAGGAAAAATACATGCATTGAAACATGTTGTCTTCTCCAGTGCCTTTCTTATTATTAGACCCTGCCACTGTATAACCAGACATGCCTCTCGGCTAGAGAAGTGCCATGCTGATAATGAAAACTTGCACCAACTATGTTATGGAATATCAGGTGGGATCTAGATCCTAAACATTCCGGTATATTTTACTTTTATGACTTGAAAGAAGGGGATCTTTGATATCAATAAAAATTCTAAAAAGTTGAGATATTACCACTGAGAACAAACTTCTAAAAGAAATTCCCTTGGCTGTTCATTGCACCAAACTCTCTTTTCTCTCCCTCTCATGTTTCTGGATTAGATTTCTTATGTTCTGAGATAGTGTATAGATTCTTACCTAAAGACATTCACATCTCGTAGGGAAAATAGAGTTGTTTACTAAGTAAAAAAGGAAACCAGAGTGTTTACCTTTCCTTTGCATTGTTCCAAAGACCAAAATAAGCAAATAAACTCATTCTATATTTCTTCTTTCAGAACCAAGAGTTTTTTTAATTTTTTAAAATGTCATTTCTGAGAATTTCATGCATGAGTATTTTATTTGCACTATTTCCATTTTTCCAGCCCCTTCCAAATCCTCCCATACCTTTTCCCACTTCCTCTCTTTCTTGTCTTCTTTATTATTGCTACAAATACATGTGTGCATGTATAAATATGCATTTAATACACTGAACCCATCTAGTAGTGCTTGTGTGTACCTATGTTTAGGGTTGCCCATTTGGGATTTCCTCTCAGGGAGCTGTCCCTCTAGAAAACTGATTCTCTTTCCCTCATCCGTTGATTGCCTTCCTGTAGCTCTTCATCTTGAGGTGGGACTACATGGAATTTCCTTCATCTACATTGGCATGTCAACTGGTTCTACCATTATGCAGCTCTTGTTAGACTACAATACTGTGGAAATTTTATTAGTATAAAATTAGTTTTAAACTGATGCATATAAAACATAGGTAAATTATTAGGTACTACGTGATGTTTAGATAGACACATATGTTGTTTAGCATTGAAATCAGGGTAAACACATCCATTTCCTAAAACATTTTTCATTCTTTATGATAAAAAACATCTGAAATCCTTTATTTTGGCTCCTTGGAACACACAGTACTTTCTTATTATCTAGAGTCACCGTACTGTGCAATAGCACATCAGAATGTCTTTCCCCTAACTGTAATTTAATAACCATTGAATAACCTCTCTCCATCTCTCTCCCTCCAGTACTTAATGTTTTCTTATCTTTCTTAATCGTTCCCTACCTTTCAGAGTGAGTTTGATCTGGCACCTTCTCAAAGGAGAATTTTGTAAATGTCTGTTAGTAAGTGTTGTAGTTGCAGAGATAGCATAAAGGCCCCTAGATGTTTTTCTAATCATTCAATTCTAAGTGCCACCTCTTTCCATGTAAGGTATAACATTTATCAGCCCCCAAAGAGCATAAGCTCAAAGTTCTGTTTTGCCATTTTGTCCAGTTATTATCTATCTATATGTTTTAAATTAAATCAAAATAGCTCTACTGGTATGAGGTATGCTAAATGGATTGAAATCGCTCCTCATTCCTGATTGACCTTAGAGTACACACTCGGTCCAAACACGGATCACTTTTCTATCTGGAAATTTTACATCCTAATAAATTGTAGTTCTGAGATTTTTAAAGGTCACTCTTTGAAATGCCCATGTTTTTCTTCAGGCTGGATAATGATTACTGTAATGTTTCTCTTTGCAAGTGCACTGATTGTCCATTCCTGGTTGAGCCTTTCTGTGAGCATCCCCTCTTGCTTCAAGTATATTTCGTGTCCCCACACTGGAATTAATGGCTCATCATTTCTGAGTGTTCCTGGAAGGGAGTTATGGTGGTACTTTTTTAGTTTTCTTTTTTTTCATTGTTTAACCCCTAAATTAAAATTTATTACCTTTTATTCTTTAAGTTGTGGTGGAGTTTCTATATTAAGCAACAAATAGTGATAATTTGACCTCTTCTTTTTCCAATTAGTACTCCTTTAATTTCCTTCTCTTGTCTTATTACTCTAACAAGAGTTCCAAGCACTATATTGGAAAGGAGAGGAGATACTAGATAGTCTTGCCTATTTATTTATTTATTTATTTATTTATTTATTTATTTTTGGTCTTATTGAGACAGGGTCTCCTTGTAGCCCCAGCTGTGCTGGAACTCACTTTGTAGACCAGGCTGGCCTTGAACACACAGAGATCCGCATGCCTCTGCCTCCCAGGTGCTGGGGTTAAAGGCGTGCGCCACCACGTCCAGCCCTATTTTTTATTCTTTAATGGTAATTCTTCCAGTTTTTCTCCATTTATGATGATATTGGCTATAGGTTTTTGTATATAGTTTTAATTATGGTAAGTATGTTCCCTCTACTCTATTCCAATTCCCCCTAGGACTTTTAATATGAATGCATGTTGGATTTTTGTCAAAGACCTTTTCTGCAACTATAATAAACAACAAAACAAAATTCTTAAGAAGGACAGCTACTGTCTCCTCTGGAAAATTACAGGGTGGTGTGGACTTCTGACTCACCATCACAGACCCAGAGGCTATGTTCACCAGCAAATCAAGAGTGAGAATGAATGTGAGAGCATTAGTTTACACGTAAACATGTTTTTACCATATACAAACACAGCATACAGAATACATGAGTACAAAGCCAAATTGTGGGGGCCAGAGAGATGGCTCAGTGGTTAAGAGCACTGCTGTCCTTGCAGAAGACCCGGTTTGAATCCCAGAACCCACTTGGTGGCTAACAAAGTTTGTAACTCCAGTTCCAGGGGATTCAATGCCTTCTTCTCTCCTCCCCTCCACAGGCACTGCTTGACACAGGTACACTTACATATATGCAGGCAATACAATCATACACAAAATAAATTAAATAAATACATATAAATAGATTTTTAAAAAGCCAAATTGTGCCATAGCTTGATATGAAGCATGGAATCAAATTTAGGGAGATTCATAACTTGGCCATTTTGAGGTTACTTTGCAAAAAGATCTAGTGAAATAAACTTCAGATTGACTCTGACTATATCAGGAAGGCATCACTACTCAGGCATAGTGATGGATTCCCAGGGCCACTACCAACAGTATATGAATCTGCTTTCTTTATTTAATGAACAAGCTACCATCTGACTATCTTAACTTACATATTTTTCTGCCTCAATCCCTTAGGTTGTGAGTTTAAATCATAAAGATAACTTTCTTCATTGTATGCCTTTCCTTTTCAAACTTTGGTAAGATGAAGTTTATTTGATGGACACCTTGCTCCCAGGGGAACCCTGGTGTACCTACCTAGTATAACAACTACTGAAGTTTCAAAATGCTTTTGCAAGGCCCTCCAATAATCTCCTCATTTAATGCATCTCTTTAGCATAGCACACACAGCTTGAACATCATGGATTTAATAATATTCTATTAGGTCACAAACATCATTAGAAAAGAATGTACAGCGTATTTGAGGTTCGGGATTTCCTTCCCTTCTAATTTCTTATCTGCCCAGCACTTATCTTCCCAGTCTTCCTTTCCCTTCTCATAAATTCTCCTGATGTACCATGCCCTCCTTAGGTCCTCAAGGATGTGGCTTTTCCAGATTTATTTCCATCTCTCTCTTCTCTCCTAGCATGATTTTATCCTCCCAGAGCAATATCATCTTCACTCAAAGCTAACTAGCAGCCAGGCGTGGTGGCACAGGCTTTTAATCCCAGCACTCAGGAGGCAGAGGCAGGTGGATCTCTGTAAGTTCGAGGCCAGCCTGGTCTACATAGTGAGTTCCAGGACAGCTGGGGCTACAGGGAGACCCTGTCTCAAAAGGACCAAAAAAAAAAAAAAGCTAACTACCAACTTTTATACAGATAATTTAAATTTTTAATCATATTTATTTATTTATCATGTGTATGCGTGTGAAATCCCACACCCTGGGCCCATGTAGAGGTCAGAGGGAAATTTGCAGGAGTCTGCTCTCACCTTCAAACATGTTGGTTTCAAGGACCAAAGAGGCTGTCAGGCTTTGCAGAAAATTCCTTTAATCATTGAGCCATCTTGCTGGTCCTGATACCTTTGATTTTTAAAAATTATTTTTAAATTTTTTAAATTTAATTTTTATTAATGTATATTAGTTGTACATATTAATAAGGTATGGCATTTTCACACATGCACACAGCAAGAAGTGATCATATCCAACTTTCTCTTTATCCTCATCATTCTTTGTCTTTAGAAATCAGTATTCTATATTTGGGCTGATTTTTTTTTAAGTTTCTACGTACAAAAAAATGCCATACTATTCTATGTCAGGATTTTGAGTTTTATCCACTGTACTGCAAATGATAAACTTTTATTTTTCTTTATGGACAGATAATATTCCATTACAGAACTATAATTTATAGTTAAAATATATTCTTTGTTCAGTGTCTTTTCCAAGTTTTAGGACTATATTTACAAATGACCACTAAAAAAATGTGTAAGGAAACCTGGATAATCTTTCTTAAAGACCTTAAGGATCTATCCTGGATAACTCTATAATTCTGGCTGTACTGTGGGTTCGCTCAACCTTCCAGGTCTTATTCAACCCCAAATTCCCATGAAACTATGTTCCTTAAGGTATATGCATTGCAAAAATGATATTTTTGAGTACCCCCTTAACCACCTGGCACTCAAGAAATCAGTATTTGGCCCTGGTTGTTCTCCAAATATTTTCCCCCATAGACATTGTTCTTAGGTTTGCACAAATAAGAACAAACCTCAGAGATTCAAGAACTCTCCAGTGGAGGCCAACCACACACTGTATTTATGTCACTCTGCAAGATGCCAAGAGAAAGAACATTGTGTGCCTGCTTCTGCAGGTGAGTGTTTTGAGCCTCTTAGAGATGATGCTAGCTGGTCTTTACCTGAGCTTATTGCAGGACAGCATGCTCTAGATTGGACTATCATCCTCCTAAAGGCCCATCAACTCCAGCAAAAATGTAATCCAAAGTCAATTTCTTCCCATCTCTGAAAGGTTTACCCTTACCCATGTTGGAAGCCCAGAAGTAATTTTCACCCATTCTCCTTCCCTTAATCTTTTATACTTCCTTATACCTAACTTCTAATTGGTGACTAAACCCTACACATTCAACATATTGTAAGGTATTAAGTATTTTTCCTCATTTCTATACCCGTTGCCTCCATCTAAGGTAAGACTCAATACTTTTCAGTTCATCATAAGCAATTATGGCTCCATCTTACCTTGTCAAGTCCACTCTTCATGAAGATACCGTAATAATCCTGCCAAGGCTTAACTCTTACTATAACTTTCACTGCTCAGAGACCTTAAGTGACACTCAGTTGCTGACACAGGATAATCTGTAGTCCTTTATCAAAGCCATACTGATCTTTTAGAAACCTTCTAAGCTCATGTTCTTTCAAAATTCTTTTTCGTGACTTTCTTCTTTTTGCTCAGAGTAGTATTTTCCCACTCAAGTCAGAAAATTAATTATATTCAGCGTGCTGAAGACTGATGACACAACATTGGCTGAAAATTTGTTAAAATATCCCTCCCTTCTGTCCCCTTAAAATTTAGGCAGAGAAAAATCCTAGATGAAATGTGTTAAGCCCCTGAATTAATGAATATCTAAATTTGCCACCAAGCTTTTCAGTAGTAGACGCCAAAGAATTCTTTTGATGCTTAAGGTATTTGGAATAGATTTCTGATAATTACGAGTTTTGATAAATATAAAAAACTCAATAAAATAATGTATGGGGAATAGAAATCATAAATTGATTTTTTAATAAAAATATCCATGGATGGGGAGCTGGAGAAATGATTCAGCTGTTTAAGAGTACTGGTTGATCTTAGAGAGGACCCAAGTTTGACTCCCAGATTCCCAGCACTCACATGGCCGCTAACAACCACCCTTAATTCCAGTTCCAGGGGTCTGATGCCCTCTTCTGACCTCTTCCTAGGACACTGTACAGCACAGGTGCAAAACATAATAAGTAAAATATTTTAAAATAGCTGTGATAATAAACACCAAGCAAAAAGCATGACTCAGGAATCTAGTAGAACCACTCAATTACAATATATTACTACAAAGAGTGGAAAGTGTGTAATTTAGGGAAGTATCATTGAGGGTAGATCTTATCTTTTTTGACTTCTACTAATGTGGTTCACTTTTTAATTTTTAAGAGAAACAAATGATAAAATGTCCCAAGAGAATCTGAAAGTTGTTGGCAGAGTTCATTGATAGCTCATTAGTTGGTGCTGGCTTTCTAAGCATGAGAGTCCAGTTTGCATTACACAGATAAGCAAAGAGGATATAGATCTTAACTGCTGTTCTTCCCATTCAGGAACATCCAGTGGAGTTCAGTGATCGTTGACCTCACTAAACAAAGCACCGCATTTCTCCTGAGTTTGAAGAACATTTATCTTTCTATCAAACCACAAGACAGGAATCATTTATATTAATACCTCTGACGGTTGCAGGCCAAGTGCTGTCTCCAACGCAAACATGTTTCCCTAGGGACTAAAATGAAATGGATGTGGTTTCATTAGAGCATACTGAACAAAATCTGGTCATGGCTTTTGGGTTGGATCCCATTCCTCTTCAAGTAACTGACTCCCAACTTCTTTTGCTTGTAGATTTTAATTATTTGGGAGAAACAGGTTACTCATCAAGAGGGAGAATTGTAGACTAGAGTATTTGGATCATAACAGAGCAAAGCAGTTAAGACAACCCTTACCTATGAGATGTCCCAGCTTTTGAGAAATACCAGAAGTGAAAAGAGCAGGGCAGCCATACCTCATGAGCTAAGCTGAAAGAACCTACAGAATGCTAACCCACCTGATGTTATCACCAGCATCAACCAGTCTGCCAGCACCTGTTACTGTGCTTTCACAGGCCTGCCAGGCTACTGTGAACCAAGAATGAGTACTGAGTGATATCCTGTTCTGCACCTGAAATCTCATCTGTAGAGAGGGGCTAAAGGAAAGATCCAAGTTGTCTGAGTAACCCTGCACTTCTTATCTCTACTACCCTAGTATTTCTCTGACTCAGGCGAAGCTCTGACATAGGCATGCTCTGAGAGATGGTAGAGAGTTGAGGCACATGGAGAAGCCATGCAGAAAAGCTGAAGATGACATACAGGTAATTTCACAAGAACCTCTAACCTGGAAGATCTTCACATGGTTAAAAGGTAGCTACAGGCTTGCATCAAGCCCCCCACACTGGAAGCTTGTGTTCTGAATATCCCATGTCCACATACCATGCCACCCTCGTGCTCACTGTGAGATCTTGGCCCTGATCTGAAAACCAGGCCTATATCTTTTGACCTAGTTGTCTCTTGTTCATCATTCAGACTCAGGTGAGATGTCATGCTTGAACCTCTGGGCTGAGCCCAGACCGTTTCTACATTGTTTCCATATAACACTGGAGGCCAAGCCACACAACAAACAAGAATCACTTATCAGAAGTGGAGGCTTCTGTATTAGTGGTTAAAATAAAAGTAAAAATTCAAGCTTGGTATATGCATTTGAAATCTCAGCATTTGGGAGGCAGAGGCAGGAGGATCAGGAACTCAAGGCCAGGCTCCAGTCCATATTGATTTCAAGGATAGCCTGGACAACATGAGACCCTGTCTCAACAAAATAAATAGATTAAATAAATAAATAATAAAATAGTCAGTAGAATTTGAGCCCTCACATCTGCTAAGAAAGAGCTTACCATTAAGTTATATAATAATGTCTACAATGGGCTTTTAAAAATAAAATGCATACAGAGACCAGATAACAGAAATGAGTGAAATAGGTACAATGTTCTGGATGCTGAGACCACACATAACACATTCAAAATAGTCACTGAGAGCCATCTGTATATCATATACTGTTTAAGGCACCTGGCATCCTATTTTTAAGATGTTATTTTAGAGAATCCCAGGTTGAGCTATAAGAGACACAGGCCCTGTCTTAAAAGAGAAGAAAGAAGAGAGAGAGAGAAGAGAAGAAGAGAGGAGGGGAGGGGAGAAAGAAGAAAGAAAGGACCTGGGGGTTAAAAGAGAGACCATATGGTCCACAAGACTAATTTAGTTAGCATCTGGTCATTTTAGAGAAAAGGAATAATTCACCCCATCCCTAATCTCTGTCTAGTCTGCTCTCTCCATATTCAAGGCTACGTAGCCACTACCCAGGTTTTAGCTGCCCTTGCTTGTTCTAATCTTGGATCTGCTCTTAGAGAAAGACTACCTAAAGAGTAAACATTCGGTGCCCTTCCCTTCTCTCATGTGTCAGCTTTATTTCTTTCCAAGTATATTCAGATATTCAGATGCTTGTACTGTGATTTACTGGAAAGGGTAGAATAGGAGCTACTGCCAGACAGACCCTGGCCAAGCATGCAGAAGCTTCCAGTCTTCCTCAAGATGCCACCATCTCTCTCCCAAACTACTGTGACTCCTAAGTGTGCTTGGCTCCTATCCTTTCCCGCTATAGGCGATTTTCATCATGGAAGCCAGAGTAATCCTTTTCAAGAATAGGTAGACTCTGTCATTTATCAGCTCCTAATAGTCAGTGATTTCCTTTCTCCTTCACAGTAAGAATCAGCATCTCCATCTTGGACTATCTAGCCTCACCCAGCCTGGTCCCCAGTAGGCACTGTGGCCCCCTCTCCTGTCATTTTCCCCATCCTTGCCTCACTCAACTTGTTGGAATAACCACATTACTCTTTCCTAAACAGCACCCTGCCCCCTTCAGAGCTTTTTAGGTACTTTTTCTCTGCAGGAAATATTTATCCCCAAGATATTTACTTGACTCACTCTAGTTTCTCCTTCAAATACCTGACAAACCCCACTTCATGAAGCCTCCCCTGGCCATTCGATCTTAATCCAGTCACCTCAGACTCACTCTCTCCAGTCCCTTTGCCTTCACTGTCTCTATTACAGTATCACTCTCCATTGTATGTATTTGTGGCTATTTTATCTCTGTGAGAAACTAGACATCCCACACAAGCACATATCTTTGTCTTTTGCTCATTGAAGTATGCCAAGTGCCTCAAATAGCGTGTTACCATACACTGAAAGCTCTCAGTGACTATAGGAGGAGCTGCGGCCTGAACCAGTGCATGGGCTCTGCAAACACACCAAAAACATCCTGGTGAGTCGAACCTGCGTTCTGCCAAAAGACACAGAGAAGGCTGACCCGAAAATGGCCTGATACAGACAGCCAATGAGGAACAGACAAGACCTATCAATGGACCAATAGGACACCTGGAGGGGGATATAAGGGAGCCCCATATTCGCAGTGAAACGAGTTTGCAGCTGCTCACACTGCCTGCTTCTCACCTGACTCCTGGTGTCTGTGTTGTGACTCCCTGCCAACTCTACTCCCTCCCGGAGAGCCCCAGGAAACCCACAACAAGTGACTACGTTGAATGTATTATGTAAGTGAAGAGTCTGCATCATGGTGACCTTGGCATGGTGTCAGCATCCAGAACAGGACACAGTACAAGCACTCAATTTAAAATATTCTTGACTTTGTAAGTGAATCAATAAAGGAATGGGTATTCCAATAACCCTTTCTGGACCATGAATTTAAATTTTTTCTGATTTTTTTTTCACGCACTGCATCAAAACTTTCCACCAAAATAACCATTAGTGCCCTTTTGCTTCAAGAACCACTTCTTACTATTCTTGTGGTATATGAAGGGAACACATGGATATATTAATGATTTGACAGCTCCTTCATCACAGCAATGGACTAGACCATACATACTTGTCATGAGCCAATGTCTTTTGATTAATTTGATCAGTTAATTTCCTTTATTTGGGAAGAAGTTAACACTCATCAGACTAATTAAAAGTCTAGTAGACTCACGTGAGTGATGTGTTAACCACCATTGATCAACAAAATCAAGACACTCTGTTTATACATTTTAGCAAGAACCTCATTTGGGAGGCAGAGAGAGGTGAGCTGGGACCCCAAGCTCGGCCCAGCTCAAGAAAAGACATGATCATATGACAGCAGGCTGCCTGCTGAACGTGTTCCTCACCTGGAAAATGTGGGTGCATTCTACCTACCTATACATTTACTATAGGGATGATCTAAAACAATGTAGATAACTTCCCCAATGTACAACTGATTTCCAAAAATGTTCATCCTTTTAAAATTTCTTTCACATATTTGCTTCATCTCACCCTTGGGAACTTAAACTCATGTTATCTTTTAGCATTGAAGACTAAATTCATAACCTTCATTAGGAAGAAAAGCATTGGCAGAGCTTCCAAAGCCATGTTGGAGTTCCATCACTACGGCTTCAGCATTCAGCAGCCTCAGAAGCTGTTAAACAAGTGGACTATGCCATTGCATTGACCAGGTGAGCTGCTGATATCACTAAAAATTTTAAATTCTTTTCTTTTTTTTTTTTTGTCCTTTTGAGACAGTCTCCCTGTAGCCCCAATTGACCTGGAGCTCACTCTGTAGACCAGGCTGGCCTTGAACTCAGAGACCCACTTGCCTCTGCCTCCCAAGTGCTGGGATTAAAGGTTTGCACCCCTACACCCTGCTTCAAAATTCTTTTTAAAGAAATATGAAAAGAAATGACATTATTTCTAGGCAGTCTCTCAAGAGGAAGTACTAGACCTAGTGGCCTCTTTCTCTGAGAACTGGCTTTGCCCCAGGAGAAAGGTTTCTAGGTAGCTAGACTCTACAAATATTTGTGGAATAAGAGAAAGAATAAATAAATATATGAATTAATTAATTAATATTGTTTCAGAGGCCGATGAGTGTCCTTGTGGTTTTGATCTTTCAACAGCCACTTAGCAGAGGAGAGGTGAGTGGCAGCCCTGTGAGCTGTGAGGGGTGTGGCCAGTTTCCTAAACTTGGCACTCAGGCTGGACTATGTCACTGTTTTGCACCTTTGTTCCCATAGACACCCTGGGTATGGTCACAATAGTTGAAGTCTAATGTCAACATTCATTTTTCTAGTTGAGTTTTTCCCCCTAAATCTCAAAGTCAACTTGTTTGTTCTTACCCTCCTGGCATATATTTGTTTATAGATTTTTTAAAGTGGAAACATATCTACAGTGATTAATGAGATCACGAAGGCCTATCAACAGGTGAATTCTATGAATCATTTCCTCTAAAAAGGAATTCTTCCATTGAACTCAACCCAGTGACAGCTGGAGACAGTGATTTAAAACTTTGTAATTCATTTCTTAAGGCTCACTGTCTTCTTTTAGGCACACCTCAGCTCATTGACTTCAGAGAGTACCTTCCATAGGACTGATACTAAAATACACTCATGAAATCTGCCGCACTGCTCAATGTAACTCAAATTCCCTTATACCTCCTCCCTGGAACTTAGTTACTGTGCAGGCCCAAAACAGAGTTGTCGACTTACAAGAACACTATGATGTTACTTTTCAGTGCTAAGTCAAAGAAAAGAACACATTCATGGAGCTCTGGCTTTAATTTTCTTACTTCATGTTGCTAATAGCCAGCTTTTAAGTCTGTCTGGGTATCTTTCCTTGTTGCTGTGATAAAACACCTTAACAAAGGCCACTGAAGAAAAGATTTATTTGGTTCAGAGCTGCAGCAGGTTACAGTTTATCAGGACCTTCCTTGAAGTAGCTGGTCACAGTTCTTTCATAGGGAAGAGAGCAGAGAGCAGTGAATCAATGCAGGCATGCTGGTGCTCAGCGCACCTTCTCCATGCTTATAAGATCCAGAATCCTCTTCCTTCAGGAATGGGTCTTCCCACCTCAACATAATCAATAATTCCCCACAGACATGCGCACAGGCCAACCTGATATAAACAGTCCCTCTCTGAGGCTTCCTTCCCAGGCATGTCTAGATTGTGTAAGTTGGTAGACAAGTAACCTATCACAATGTCACATGGCTGCTCCCTCATTTATAAATTATTATCAATAACAGTACCCATGAAGAGATATTATTAGAAAAAAAATAAGTTAATACATGCAAACTCATTGGAAATGTTAGCTATTGCTACTAACAATATGTTAGTTCTTAAACCAAATTATGTTACTGTTATTTTAATATACCTCTTAGAGATGTATTAAAATTAACTTTCTATATTTTATAAGTTTATATATTAAATTTATATATTTTATGAATTTTAATTTATTCTCCCATGGAGAAAAACAGCAGTTAATCATTTCTGCCCCATAACATCCAATTCAATTCTTGAGTACACTGCTTACTAAGAACTTTTTATTGATAGGATGTAGCTACTTTTCAAAGATTCACCGAAAAAGGGAAGCAAGGAAGAGGATGGATACTATAAACAGTATCAAATGAACTTAAGCAATGTGAGAAGTTATTCCTTAGTAGGATATCATGAACTCACAGGGGACATAGCTCCTATGGGCTTGTCACCTATAGCATCTGAGCATGGACTGAAGGATGACTAGGGCTCAAAATGTCTGAGTGAAAACAATGAATGTACAGTTAATAAATGAAAGATGTTTACACACAAAAGAGTTAGAAGCTCTGGTACACAGGACTTGGTTGTTATCCACAGATTAAACACATGCAGGGTTTTTATTTTTCAGCAGTTAGAATGTGTATGTGCATCTCTCTCATAAAATAATAATGGGAGAGGCCAAAGTTCATGAGAACTAGAGGACTGCTCTAGCATGTGACAGGTTATGATTACAGTCTTAAAAATAGGCTTTTACTGGGATTTCTTCTGGTTTGAGCTCGCTTAGGACTTTGTGCTGTCACCATTGCTGAGTTCACTGAAGGACATTTAGGGACACAAATCAGACTATAGAGTATTTGAGAGTACATTAAATTTGACAAGGGGCAGGGGGCGAAGGTGTGCATAGGGGAGAGGTTCTAAATTCCATCAAACTGTATTGAATGAAAATTTCAAAAAATCAGTAACAAATGCTTCCTTTTATACCAGCAGGGCATTGTGCCATATGCCTCTAATCCTCGTACTCAGAAGGCCAATGCAGGTGGATCTCTATAAAATTGAGGCTAGCCTGGTCTACATAGCAAGTTTCAAGCCAACTGGGGTTACCAGGACATCCTGTCTCAAAAAAAAAAAGAAAAAAGAAAAAAGAAAAAAGAAACAAAAGTGAAAAATAGCCTTCGACTTAAAAAATGTGAACTTCAGACTTCAGAGCTTTTGAAATGAAACTGTCATTGACTGACCTTTCTAGGCTTGTACAATGTAAAAGGAGGTTGAGAGGAACAGAACCATTCAGTCTGGGATTGACAAGCTACAGGATAAAAAGACCAACACCAGGGAATAAGCTGCTTGATATTGTTCAGCAGTACCCAAAAGAAAAAAATACAGAAAAAATACTTTCATTCTTTTAAAGAAAATTCAGAAGTCTAATAACTGTCTTACATATTTCAGAATAAAAGGCAAATTTTCCATGAGATTCAGCTTTCTAAATCTAAGGAGCAAAGTAAGGCGACACATGTCTGCAATCTCAGCACTTGGGAAATACAGGAGGAAGATCAGGAATTCAAGATGTTTTCCCCTCTTTCAATTTACATCTATGGCCCCAGGCCCCAGAACTTCCCTTCACATCTCCAACTCCAGTTCACCACACAGACCTTCACATTTGTCTCTAAGGACACAGTTAGCTAAGAAAAAAACAAAAGTGTTCAGGACTTCTTTGGGTTTATATTCTGGTAAACATGTAAGTTGAAAATATCACAAATTGAAAATATATTGAATACATTTAACCTGGCCGCCTTCAACAGTCTTGGGGCACTTAAGTTGGCCTCTGCCTTCACCAGATTCTATTGTATACCATATCACTAGCTTGGGTAAAGATCAAAATTCAAATTTTAAAGCCTTATTTCTACCGAATATAAATCAAGTTTGCCTCATCGTTCAGTCATGTGCATCTCACCTACTTCACGGATTCTTCCATGGAAAAGCTTTGTGATGTGAACAATGGAGAGGAACAGGAGAATAACAAGAACAAAAGCAATTCAACAGTCACACAGGAGCAAGGCCACCATGCAAAGCCTGCTGGGGAGAAGTTCTGCAGAACTGAACAATAGAAAGCTATAGCCAACTTTAAGCAACCCTAGTATTATAATGAGATTTAAGCCTCTTCTCTGAAGATCTGGGCGCTTTCAATGACCTGATGCATATTAGAAGTTTTTGCCAAGCATTGTTTCATTGTGAGACTTCTCCACAGAGTCTTAGGGTACTTTGAAATTCTGTAAATATACTATTTAAACTCCTAAGTATAAAAAACTCTCACAGTTCTTGATAAGGAAATGCGACTACTCACTGCTGCATAAGATGACTTTGAACATAAAATAAGTATCTGTGGAATTCCCAAACATCTTGCTCCTAACAGAATGAGAAATGACATTATGCACAGTGAGACAGCACTACAGTTCAGTGTGGGGGTGCAGTCACTGATAATACGCATTTTGGTGTCCCCTGCTGGCATGATGTGTCATGACAAGACAGAAGTTAATGTGCTGATGCATTTACCAGAGTGAGCACTCTTCTGTATCAGATATTTCCAAGACACAAAAGCTGCAGTGGCCAGCACAACACTGAGCGGCCTCTGCCACCAGATGAGGTATATAGTAATCCAACAATGACAAGAACTTTCAGTTCACGGTCATCTGGGCCTATGACATGCAGCACATGACAGTGGCTGTACATAGTAGCAGAGCTGCTCAGCCCATAGCAGCCAAAGAGCAAAGAGACAAGTCAACATCCGATCCCAGAATCCCCAGTAAAGGCCCAGGCCCCGTGAGCTGACTTCTCGCCCACTCCTGAAGGTTCTACCACCTCCTAAATATGGCACAGGCTGGCACCAGGCCTTTAGAATGCAGACCTTTGGGGGGTGTGAGGTCCACACCATGAATATTCTTACTAGAGTTAATACATTTTTGATAGGTAGAAGTAGAAATAGAACAGAGAGAAAGTACTCCAGCTAACACACAGAACAGGACCAATAGAGTACCATTGGAGGGCATTGTGCTGCCTTTCGTGTTGGAGCCACTTGAAAGACCAAGAAACCTTCAGTATAGCCTGAGAGAATATGTATAAAGGAAAAATTGGTAGGTTTATGACATAATGAATATAATTTTTCCAACAGCAACAAGATAATGATTAAAGGATCATGTATACATACCATGGAATACTATGCAGAAATAAAATGCCAATGGAAAATAGTAGCACTAGAACAATGCATACACTTTTTTTTTTTACAAAAACTTTATTGAGAATTTCATACATGCATATAAGACCTTTAGATCAAATCCGTACCTACTCCCTCCCCTCCAACATTCCCCCCTCTGAAGAGGTAACCCTAAAATCTTTCAAGGATTAGATACAAGCTCCCAAATACTTTTGACATTTTTGGCCTTTGGAACAGAGTATGTTGCTAACAGGTCCGAGGACATTTTGACTTTTAGCCAAACAACTGGCTACATTTCTTTGTGGTCTTTTTACCCTAACTGCCTAGCCAATTCCTACCTCCTATTCTTATCATGCCACCCTCTGAAGGGGTTACCCAAATTGCCAATAGGGAATAGGGATGCCAGCCACTCTGGCTTCTTCCATGCTGAACAGGAATGCAGGGTGAGGCAATCAAAGTACTCCTTCAGTGGGTCTATCTAAGAGACTCCCAAATTGCATAACTCTTGCCTCTAAGGGGAGAAGAAAGTACTTGAATCATGAATAGGAGATGTGAAGGAGAAGTAAAGGCAAGAGTAATTAGTATTACAAGTTCTAGACCGGGAACTAGAAAAAAGTCAGAACAGGGCATACACTTGTAATTCCATTTAAAAGATACATACATATACAGAGTAGAAAAGATGTTTCAAAATGTTGTCGTTGGGGTTCGGGATTTGGATCAGTGATAGAAATCATGCCTAACACGTACATGTGTTCAATTTCCAACAACACATATACACATTATGATTGGTCATATCTGGACAGAGAATTGACTGAGTTTTTGTTTCCTTATTTTTGCTTATACGTAGTATGTAATAAAGACCAAATGATTTTACCTAAGAGAAATGCAACTGTTTTTTAAAGCTGTAAGAACACAGACCTATTTTACCTTGTTTATTTATTTTCAGTGTATGTGCCACAGCACACATGAAGAGTCAGACGACAACTTGCTGGAGTTGGTTCTCTCTAGGGAATGAACTCAGGTCATCAGTCTTGACAGCAAGAACCCTTATCCACTGAGTCGATTCTCCAGCCCAGAATACGCAGCTCTTAATGAACAGTTCTTTACAGGGCTTCAACTATTTCTAATCTGTCACTTTTCAATTTAATTGTACTGAACGCCTGAAATGGACCATGATCCTGCAGTTGTCATGATCTTATTCTCAAGGTTATTGAGAATACTGCTATCAAAATTAAAAGTATAGGGGCTTTGGCAACAGCTCAGCTGGTAAAGCGCTTGCCACAAAGGTTTGAGGACCTGCGTTCAGTCTCCAGGACACATGTAAAGGCTGGGCATGATGACACACTCTTGTAATACCAGCACTGGGGAGGCATCAACAGAAGGATCCCTGGGCCTCACTGGTCAGCCAGCCCAGCTTACTTGATGAAAGCTCTGGGACAATGAGAGACATTGCCTCAAATAAACAAGGTGGAAGTCTCCTGAAGAATGATACACAGGCTGATCTGATGCTGCCACAGGCATGTACACACAAATGTAGGCACACCCACATACTTGCACTCCCCTACAATTGTGGCCGCGAGCGCGCGCACGTGCAGGCACACACACACACACACACACACACACACACACACACACACAAATAAAAATGAAGCTAAATAACAAATTCAAAATTTAAAACTGTAACTACCAGAATTAGAGGCTAAAATTAGTTGAAAGTTAAGGAAAATAAAATCTTACATTTAAATTTAAAGCAAAATGACACAAAAGAGTATGGAATAAGATTATTGAAGAGACATGCTTGATGAAAAAGATGTGGAAATAGCAGCTGACCTCTAGTTTAGTATATGCTATAAAGGATAAAAAGCCATGGACTGTTACCTTGCTGTTACTTAAGGACCCTTTCTGGATGAAGGGAGGCCAGAGTCATGAAGAATCTCTGAAATTTTCTGCACTGTATTTAGGGACTTTGACAAACTACATAATGTGACCTGGGTACTGAGTGCAAATGCATGTCAAATGAGATCCTTCACTGGGACAGGAAAGGGTCTATGGAGACATATGTTTTCAAATACTGGAAATTATGTCATGCAAAAGGAGTAAATTCCTTTGTCCTAAAGAACAGAACAAGGGCAAATGGGTGACGCTCCTGGGAGTAGAAATTGCAATGAAAGCTTCCTAAGCCCAAAGTCTGCCTTCACAAATACACAGTTTAGTCTTAGTGACCACAAAGTTAGTAATGATGGTGGTGGTTTCCAAAGCAGCAGGCTTTGTGTAGGTCACACAAGAATGGAGAACCCCCGCTCCTCTTCTGCCTTACATTATAGGACAGGGTGTTGGCGATAGAGACCACTGTCGGTATCTCCAACCTTCAAAGAGAATATAGAGAATGATGTAGAAAGGAGCATGAGCCCGAGAGTGAGAGAAAGGCTAGCACAAAGACCCATAAGAAAAAAAATGTTTCCCTCTATTTTTTTTAAATTTTTACTTTGTTCTGCATTTTTAAACTAACATTCTTATTTCCATTTCTCACTTACCATCTTGCCCTTCTTGACAAATGAGTGTAGCTTACTTAATGAACTCCAAGACCCTTGGGAGTGAGTGAACTCAATTAGAAAGAGAGAACTTTAGAACCATAAAACACAAAGTCATGTACTAAACATCACAAGATATTGCACAAAGTGAGAACAAATGAAGTCAAAGTAGTTTAGACATCCTGATGCAACATGAATTTGTCATGAGTCATTAAGGGAGCTGGGGCCAAGCCCTGCCAGGATGACATCACCAAGGCCACACTTCTCTTGCCAATACAAAGGTCCTTGATTTTTTTCCAACCTTAGAAGTAATAAAATTAAATAGGTGCATGAGTTCTAGTATTGCAATTCTAATGTTTTCTTTCTCTCTCCCTTTTCAAGTGACTGGCTTAGAAAAAAAGTACTTCTAGATAGACAGAGCCTGCATCTGTCCATGTGAGCCAGTTACCTATCCTGCCCTGGTGGGAAATGGAATTGTTGCCTTGTTTTGCAAGTTTAAACATAATTAAATATAATGAGCAGATAAAACACAGAGCTGTGATTGGAGATAAGGAGTCAGATTGCTTTGTCATAGAGACAGATGCAACTCAGCTATTTTTGAAAGATAAAAGAATTTTTGGTCCCCAAATAAAATCAAGTGGTCACTATGTTGCTTCAAGATGAACATTAAATGGAATGCCAGAGTTTGACTTGTCATAAAAATGAATGTACCTTGGGCCATCTAATGGTTCTGAGGGGAATGGGAGGGTAGCCACACAAAATTCTTCTTTCAAAATAGCATTTTCTTCTGCTGGGAAGAGGAAAGAAGATTGTGCAAAGCATCAGGTCTTCCAAATGATGTGTTCCTTGTCCAGATGAATAAAGAGGTGCCATTCTTCAGGGCTCTACCTTGCTTCAATTGTAGCTTGAAAAGGCATGTTAAGCATTTCTATACAGCTGACTAAGTGAGGTTGTTCCACAAAGAAAAAAAAAAAACAAAAAACAAAGAATGATTTTTTTCCACCAGGGAAAAAAACATGAAATAAATAAGGGATGGCAAATCCCATGTGATTTGACCCATAGGCTAGTAAGGAGTACAGATCTTACCATCACATAGCGGCCTACACGGCACCCTTGTGTGACGTCCTCCTGAATTCAGTGATGCTGTCAACTGCCTATGTGTGGTTGTTACAGTTGGAATATGTGATGAACAGCCTCTTGGTTTCTTGTTTTAATTTCTCCCTGTAGATTTTAAGAGAGGCAAAAATTAAGGGCTCCCACAACATCTCTGTAACTATGATTCAGGGGCCAAAATCTACCTGTATTGCAATAGATCTCAAAGCAGGAGACTGGATGCTGGAACATGGGTGGTCACTAGTTAAATTTTTTCCTTAATAACATCTGAACACTAGGAGCTGAGAATCAATGCTTACAACTAGCCCACCCTATCATTCGCTCTGCCATGGAGAAAGTATGCTCCAACCACTTTGGTTACCTAAATTCTGGTAATAAAGATGGGTGCACAAAATGATCTGTGTTTGATGTTTTAAGCGTTTGTGTCAGAAAGCTAACTCCCCTGATGGATGGAGTCCATGCCCAAAACGTTGATCATAAATTTCTTTCTTGTATGCCTTGTCTCCTGGGAGAAAACAGACTGGCCAGAGGATCCTACTCTTTCAGGGGCTTAGATTTCAGTTTGATCGAGTGTTTTATAAGTGTTGAGATGTAGATTATCTTATTCCATTTCTTTCAAAAAGAAAAAAAGAAAAAATCAACCATTTGAAAAGTTACAATTTAACCATAGCAAGTTCTGGAATAAGTTTGCATTCCTTAATGTCGACTGAATTTACTCTGAATATGAGGCCCATTTTTAGTGTATTTTTGTGTTTTGGTTTCTAAGCCTTCCCTGCTAAAGGAAGACTCTGATGTGCACAGTGCTTAGAGCACAGCAGTAGCATCCTCTGTAGACTACTTTCAGTGACCAGCCAGTCATGAAAACTCTCATTCTCACTCTCGCTGTCACTCTCTCCCTTCCCTCCTTCCTTCCCCCCTCACTTATCCCATTATCCCATCGTTCTTTTCATCTATATCATGTGTTCCACCCAGAGTTGGATGTCTATTTGTACCGTAAAGAAATTAGTAAGGGCAGAAAGCAGATGAAATCCAGACTTCCTGACTCACATAAATAGGACTAACATGGCCTTTAAGCCAACAACTCTGGTGCCTTGGATGCAGCACCACTCTTTTTCTAAAAAAATATTTTATTTATTAGGTTTTTAAAAATTTTATGTGTATGAGTGTATTGCCTACATGTATGTAAGCGGCCCATGTCGTGCAATGCCCACGGAGGTTAGAAGAGGGCATGGGATTCCCTGGAACTGGAGTATGGCCATGTGAACCAAACCTGGATCTTCTTCTAGAGCAACCAGTGCTCTTAATCACTGAGCCAGCTCTCCAGCCCCTGACATATTTTCTCAATTATTGACTGAATATGGATTTGATATTTTGTTTTTCTATGACCTTTCAAATTTGCAAGTGCTGGCTTCTTGGTAAATACTGAAGTTGAGGGTGGTGGTAGGCAGTTCTTCTATAGGAGTAGATCACAGACTTCTGATCATTTGCTTTATTTGTTCAGTTATTTTTTAGTGCCTCCTGTACTATTGACACTTCTTGCTCAAGAAACATGTGAAATAGTGACAGGGATAAGAGTAGTGCTGCATTCAGGCTGGAGAGATGGCTCAGTGGTTAAGAACACTGGCTGTTCTTGCAGAGGACCCGGGTTCAGTTCCCAATACCCACATGGGCATGGCAACTAAAAGCTATCCAAACTCCAGTACCTGGGGATCTGCTTCCCTCTTCTGGCCTCCTCAGGCATTGCATGCACATGGTGTATTCACACACACGCAGGTAAAACATTCATAGTAACACAATAGAAATAAATAAATATATCCAAAAAAAGTTTTTTTAAATAAATGTATCAGATGACAGCAAAGTTATTGGGTATAAATATATACATATTCTTTCACTAATAAAAGGTAAGCTGTGGGTTCAAATCTCAACTTTGCTTTTTCCTATTCACATAACCTTTGAAAAGTTATTTTCTTCACAATGGAAGGAGATAATAATAACTGCTTCATAGGTGACTGTCAAGTTGAAAATGAAGTACTACAGGTAAGTGCTTAGCACTGAGATTAACAATGGGATACACTTAAAATAGAGTAGGTGTTATAATTATCAAGCACATAATTGTTTGGGAAGGTAGCTGACACATAGCACAGCATGAGTAAATCATGGAATGCCATTAGTGGAAGAAAACATGCAGCTACCAACTCAAGTAGAATCTACTCTGATCATGAATGTGGGCTTTGAATAAAGAATTCCTTCCAGACGGTCGAGGTGGATTTGAATGCAGGCAGGAGGAAGATGTGAGGTAGAAGGAAAGAGATGTGTGACAATAAATGAGCTTCCATGGGGGCTCAAAGTGATCTGTATCCTAACCTGTGAATAACTGTAGTGTCTTCTGTGAACAACTATTGAAAAGTTCTTGTCCTGGTCCTGTTTAAGTCTGTCCAGCTGAAACCAGGGGATTTCCACTGGCATTTACATTTGGATTTAGTCTCAAACTGGGCTTAAGCACAAATACCACTTACCTTCAAGAATTTATCCCAGTCTTGTTTGTATATATAATCTGTTTTTCTTTTCATCCAATTCTGACAGCATTTGGAAAAGCAAATACTCTTTGTAGGAATTATTTTTCAAAGACAAATTCATAACAGGTTTCACAAATCCTTGCAAATGAACCAGATAAAAGGACTAAGAGGAATAATAAATATGGCTGAATAAAGATCATAAAACTGAGACATGTGAGTCAGGGGCTGATGGAGGCTTATGGAGAAGGTAGGACAAACCTCTCCATCTCATCCATTCTCCCTCAGCCTCCTGTTGTGGGCTGATTACTCCTTGTGATTTGGCTAGATTGTGATGGGGGAAAGTACTTGTGTCACCTAATCAGAGGCACAGTCAATACTTCTCAAATGAGTCAGACGGAGGAAGTGTCCTAATGGCTAGTGAGGACATTCCCATGTCAGCATTTCCCTGTTGTCTGCCTAGTCTCAGCTACGGGATGCTTTCGGAATGATTCTAGGTATATGTTTTAAATTCTAATAGTCTTACCTTAGTCGTGCTTTCATTTTCACATCTTTATATAAAAATCTCTAAACTTAGTGCCAGGAAGATGGCTGAGTCAGTAAAGTATTTGTGATGCAGGCTTGAGGACTTGAGTTTTGATCCCTAGTACCCACATAAAAGTGTGTGAAGTAGTGAATATTTGTAACCCCAGTGATGGGATGGGGACAGAGACAGATGGATCTCTGGGGCTCACTGGCAGCCAATGTATCAGAACTGGTGATGTCCAGGTTTAATGAGAGACCCTGTCTCAAAAAATAAGCTGAAGAGTGATTGAGGAAGATATCCGACATTGGCCTATGGCTTCTATATACATGCTCACACACATACGAGTCCATCTACAAGTCACATTCATACCCACATATTCACATGTACAGACACACAATCTCTAAACTGCAGTTCTTTCAATATCTCAACCCAGTAAGAACAAAATGAAAACAAATACAAACAAATACAGCATCACTAGTATTTCCCCCATCAAATTTAAGTTTTCATTACTTTGTTCTCATAATCCCATCATCTCTACCCTGAGTCCCTCCTCCATTCCTTTAGCCACACAAGCTGAGACTTCGGCAATCACTTCTGGCTTTCTTAGTCTTTATCATGAATGATGAATTCATATTTACTAAATCTTCCCCTTCAATATCTACTGAACATTATCAGTTTCCATTGGTGATACTTCATCTTGAACTCTCATAAATTCTTTTCTGAGCTTTTGTAACTGGTTAATGACTGGTTCCTTTCTTCCTATCTCTCCTTGATCCAACCCAAGAGTACTCACTCACTGTCACAAGTCAATCATCACACCATGAAAAGTCTTATGATACTTAAAAAGGCTCATATGCTCCCTGCCTACCAATAAACTAGGGGTTTCTTAACCTAGCAGTCAAGACTGTCCGTTATCTGGCCCCTTATCTTTCTGGACATTTGTGTCCCATGATTCCTCTGTTCTTATCTATGTCCCATCCAAACTGATCATAAATACATACCATCAAGCCTGCCCTTTGGCTGTATTTCTTGGCAATGTACTTCAAGAATTTTCCCAGTGGATAAAGCACTGCTCTCCCACAATGACAGCTACGTTGGTTATTCTGTCCTATTTGGAGGATTCCCTTTTGCACCTGACTTCTTGTGGGTATTTCCTTTACCTCTTCTACTAGACTCATTGCATCAAAAGCCTCAATCTTTACCCTTCCTTGTACTTTCTGTTCTCTTATTAGAGAGGCAGATTACATTTTTCCTATCTTCTGTCCTGAACCTATGTGATATCCATGAGAAGGTAACCCATAAATTTCCAACATTATGAAACATGACTTACAAAGGTCTCAGTTTCTAGAAACTGTGATTTAAAATATAGCACTGCATCTATTCTGGAGCAAGTTTAATGTACAGAAACTCCCAGGCAATGATATCCTATTCTTGGAGAGACACAGTATCCTTCTGATGACCAGCTTTGGTTGAAGACTCCTCAGTGGGTTTGGCAAAGCAGTTTTAGATTGCAGGATGGTCTCAAGGACTTCCAATTAACTTATTTTCCTTCCCTCTCTTCAGTTGGAGTAAGACTGATCTCATAGCCTTGGGACCATTCCAGTCTTTCCAGGTTTCCTTCCCTTTTTCTCACCCAGCATTTCTATTACAAAATCCTCAGGTGTTTAGTACAATCTTGGATATTCTTGGCATGTGTTTCTTGACTCTAATCTTCCTGTGGTAGAAACAAACATGACAATAACAAAGGATCTAAAATGCTCTCTGTTCCTGCTTGCTCTTGTCCTGTATTACTTTCATAAGAATGCCATGAACTTGGTTCCAGAACAAGATGGAGAAAAAAATAGAGCACAAGAGTCAGCCCAGTCTCTCCATCTGAGGCTTCCCAGGTAGACTGACAGCTAACTGAGCCACAGAGGGCGACAGTGCAGCAGAAGCCAGCTAAGCCTGGCTCAAAGCAGCTCAGTGCTTCAGAGCGCAGAGCAAAATAAAATCTTATTATCCTAATGCTAACAGAAAGCAGTGGCTGCTGGTACTCAGCATTATTGTGAGGGTATAAAAGCAATAAGCTTCCCAAATAAACCACTTGCCCTCAAATCTGTATCTGGAGGAAACTAATCCAGGACAATATTAAGTGTACATTATATTTTGTTGAGGTATATGTACTCAGTAGTTAAAGATGGAAACTTACTCTCCTTTTGTAAGACCCACAAGCTGAGGAACATAAGCTGGAAATCTACACAGTACCAAAGATGAAGAGTGGGGATTCAACCCAAGCCTTTCTGTTGAATTATTCTGGTCTTCTTAGGTCTAAAAGGGAGGCAGAGAATATTCTTGATTAGAAGGGCATCTTGCCCCTGGATCTCAGTGCCCTTTCCCAAACTGATCTAAGTAACCTTGGAATTAGAACAGAATCAGCTTTTTTCCTTCCCATTTAAGGAAATTCTGGATCTAGTAACAGTTCCCTGAAGGAGATGCTCATCTGGGTCATACTGAGCAGCCATGCCAAGTAGATACTTTTCTGATGATTGACTTGGAGGAACATGTAGGTAAAAAAAGTCCATGACAAACCAACAGGAAGAGGGTGCTTTTGACAAAGAAACTTAAATTTTGCTTTTCTGAAAGTGAAGTACAAGCAAAAAGCCCAGTTGAACCTGTCAACAGAAGAGCAAAATTGATCTGGAGGAAATTGCTGCTCCCCCCTTCTCCCAGTCACCACTCAAACAGCTGTTTCAAGGGTTCACACATAGAGCTGGAGGGCTCAACATTGTGAACATTTAGATGAGAAAGGATAAGCTATGAACTTGCTAGTTCTAGTCCCCAGCTCAGTGCCAGGCACATAGTGATCCCTTTTATACTTGTTTGAACATGTGAATGAATGCTTTATGACTACCTCCTATGTCTAGCAAGGATTTTTTTCAGAAAAGAAAGTCTTCATTAAAAATACTGCTAATGTTGCTATTGTTAGAAGTTCATGTTATTGAAGTAATACTGACTCGGCCACTTACAAACAGAATGCCTTCATCTCTCTGTGACTCAATTTCCTCTTCTAAAAACTAGAGATAATAATGATATTAACTCAGAGTTGTTAGTGGATAAGAGGTCATTAAAATATATCAAGTGCTTCAAATAGTGCCTGGCATGTGTTAAGTGTTTCATTAATGTTACCTAATAGAATGTATAATAGGCATAGTAGGAAGCAGCAAGAAAGTCAACCTGCATCATCCAGCAATGTATCATAAAACTCAGTTAAAGATGCATATTAGAGCATTAAAGGTGCAGCATCATTAAAAATGTCCCATGTTTAAGTGAATAATGAATGTCCTTTTATAAAAATCATGTATGTGCGTGTGTACATTTGTGTATGCTCATGCATGCTCACGTGCAGTCAGGTGAACACCCACGCCACAACATACCTGTGGAGGTCAGCGAACAACCATGGGTGTCAGTCCTCACCTCCTCTTTGTTTGAGACAGGGTCTCTTGTTCACTGCTGCACACACCAGGGTAGTCGGCCCCAAGCTTCCAGTGATTCTCCTGCCTCAGTCTCCCCTTTCCCAGTAGGGGCACTGGAGTTTCAGATACATGTACTACTGTCTCTGGATTTTATATGCATTCTGGGATTCTGACCTCAAGTCATCAGACCTGTGTGGCGAGTGTCTGCCCAGTGAGCCACCTCCTCAACCCCAATAATGTCTTAATTATCAGTGTATAACCCCTAAAATATTTTACTACAACTAATTTCCAGCAACAAAACAAAGTAAATAAACTATTAAGGGATGTGGGTTCCTTGAAAAATAGTAAATTATTGGGATGATTTTAAATATTTGAGCTGCAGTATATTTCATATTTTCTTTTTTTGCCAGACAGACTTGAGACAGACTTGCTCTTTTCCTAAGTTCGGCACATCAAGGGAGAGTTGAGTGGCAGCCAGTGGGTACATTTGCCTCTATCTCAGAAGCACCTAAGCTCTGTGTGCCTGGGTGGGTGGTTTCCTGTCTATGTTTGGTTTGAAACAGTTCCAGGTTTGTGGTTTTCGCCAGGTTCATTAACCATACTGTCATGCTGCAGAGTGTTTAACCATGTTGTTGATTTTGCAATGGGGTGTATGACTCCCCCATTCTTCAGAGGAACTTAGAGGATCCTTTCACATTCTGATTAGCATGTGCTTTTCTCTTTTCACTCTCATGCAAAGTAAGCTTCCTGAAGCCACATCTTCAAGCTTTACAAATATTTACATTTTCCATCATTCAAAATGACAGGCTTAGTTTGAGTACTAGAATCAGAGACTGATTAGACAGAAAATCTACTAGAGTAACCAGCAAAAAAAAAATACAAAGAGAATATTTTATTTTTCCTACCAAGATAAAGAATAAGGCAATGCATGAAGAATACGAATTTGTCAAGGGTCTAAAACAGAAGAAATAAAACATTATGTATATGAACTTATCAAGCAGATGTTGAGGAGACCCCTTTTGTACAGTGGCCTCCTTACCTATTAAAAAGCATATTTCCCTGAACAATATTATGCGCATATTTTCAACTCTGATTCTATTCTTTAGGGGAATATCTCTCTAGGCAGGGATAATCTTTCAGAATATTGTCCAATAAGACATCATTTGCATCTTACATCAATATCTACAGAACGAGTCTCTCTCTCTCTCTCTCTGTCTCTCAATTGATAGATTTATCAAAGTGTCACGTGACAATGAAATGGATAGGAGTCTGAACCCTTTGAGAGCCATTTTATTTACAAATTCATTTCCTGCCTGGTACTGTACTACCTACTAGAAATACAGATGGAACAAGACAGCCAGGCCTAAATCTGCCAATAAGTTGTCTGAAGTGAAGGCCAGAAATATAATGAAAGTATTTTGAACTGTAGCAGTGAAAATTCCTCTGAGATCAGTTTTTACCACCTTAAATGTTAGTAATTTTTTCCTCAAAGCCTTTAGGCTAGTAGAGAGAGTGCCTTTTCCATTGCTCTCTACCTTAGGGGAGACCTTGGTGTAGACTTGAACTTGACAACCCTGTAGTATGAACTCAAAATAAAGCACAACGCTCTATTGGTTTTTCCTCTGATTTCTCTCTTTGTCAGAGGAAGCACAAGCTCTCCAGAACGGTGGGGCTTAGCAAAAAAGTAGGCACCAGGGGCTATATAGGTGAGGTAGGAGGTGGGCACCCCAGAGCGAGGTACTCAAAACAGGAGAACCATAGCTCTCCCCCCACTCTTCCAGTTTATGTCTTGTTCATTTGGGGACCTCTCATTGACTCCCTAGTTGGTATTAATTTCTCTATCATGTGGAAAATAATGACAATTACAACCAAGATTTTGAATTACCTGAAGAAAGAAATAAAGAGTGTCATTGGAGTCCAGGTCAGGATCTTAGCTGATCCAGTTGGAGAGCTATAAATATTATTTATCAAACCACCATCCATATAAAACTTTCTGACAGTGTTAAACACTGACACCTTTGTCTAAAGAGGGACCTGGTGCCTTGTAGCTGTGATGAGCTCAAAGATTTGCAGTTAGCTCTTTGTCTACAGCTTGACAAAAGAACATTTTGATAAGAACAATATAAGATACTATATTTGAATTACACAATGGTGCTGAGATGGTAATTTTTATGATGAATCCATTTTACTGATTATAAGACAGAGACACAAAAAATAAATAATATAATATGTTTGTCTTAGGGGTAAAGTGACCCTAAGCTAAACATTTCCTGAGCAAGTAAAAGACTCAGCTAAAGAAAATGAAGACATTAAATATGGTAAAATATGGAGATTTGCCAAGTGTGGTGGTGCACGCCTTTAATCCCAGCACTCGGGAGGCAGAAGATCTCTGTGAGTTCAAGGCCAGCCTGGTCTACATAGTGAGTTCCAGGACAGCTGGGCTACAGGGAGACCCTGCCTCAAAGAAACCAAAGTAAATAAATAAATAAAATGTGTAGTTTTATATCTAAACGAAACCTAAAATATAAAAATATTGACTTAAGATAAGTAGTGGGATAGTTGTCCACTTTATAAAAAAGGATCACATGCAGAATTTCTTTAATAGTAAGTGCCTGACATACTAAGTATGGCTTTACTCCATGTTCTGCTTTTATTTCCCTTTTCTTTTGGTGAGATAGGTTCTTACTATGTTACTCAAGCTGGCCTTGAACTCATGACCATCCTTCAGAAGCCTCTTTAGTGCTGGAATTATAGGTACGAGTCACCTTTCCTGACTCTACTACTCTGAGTTTTACTTACCCACAAGGCATTGAAAAAATGATTCCTGATGAGTCACAGCAAGGCATTCACAAAAGACGCAGCCCATGTGTGAGACTCACTACTTAGAAGGTCAATTAGTGAAATACAGAACTAAATACTTAAAAATATAGAAGCCTACAATTAAAAGCAAACCTAGATATTAGATAAAGAGGTCTGATTATTATACTACAGAAAGCTGATTAAATGCTCTCCATGGATGGAATTATCACAGGAGACAAGATATTACTAATCCAGAAGTTGATATGTTGAACAAGTCTGTTAAATGAAAGGATAAAGAATCGCAACTTAGAAAGTGATGAGACGGTTCCTAATCTGGGAAATGAAGGGTTGATGTAGGGATGAACTTGCAGCCTGAAGAACCAAAGCCCATGACTCATAAATCTCAAATGTGCTCATCTTTGATCTCCGGGTGACATGAAACCTTGAGGAGAGACTGAGGTCACAGTATGGATTTTGTTTGCCCACTTTCCCAGCTTTCCAAGAAGATCTCAGCTAATGTCAAGTCATTCGCTCTTAGGCGCTTTGGGAAATTTCTAGTACTAAATGCATGTGCCAGTCATGACGACTTATGAATTCATCACTTCTTTTCTGTGTGGCCATCGTCTTCAGATTCTACATGTCTCTCTAGCAGCTCAGATGAGGGAAACTGTAAGACATACCCTGTCCTTGAATGCTATTCGCCTCCTCCAGGGACTTCTGTTCTGCCACCATAGTCTCAAGCAACCGCACTCACCTTTATATAAACAAGTTTGATTAAAAAGAAAGTAGTTTCTGCCTCTTCAGAATGAGACCAGGAGAAACTGAAGTGGGTCCCCTATAATTAAAAAGTATCAATAACAAAGCCACAAAACTTGAATGTAGCTAGAACACTTCATGAATTCTTCATGTAGTTTTCAGATTTTCCTTAAATGCTCCTATGGAGCTAAGGACACAGAGTCTTATGGGCCAATCAACAGGAGGCCCCAATCCCTGCTGCATACCTGTTATTAGTTAAGTTAGAGATGACAAGTGTGTTTACATTCATGTCACTTATGACCAGTTGGAAGCAACAACTTAGAATGCCACATGATGAAAATTTTGAGGCTGCAGCTAAATTTCAGGGAGTGGTTCAGAAAGAGAGTAAAAGAATGGGAGGAAGTAACTCCTGCCTAATTAAATGTAACTTTTTAAAAATTGTTTATTTAATAACCATATAATTAGAAGAAGCATTTCATTACAGCAGCATTGACATATTCAATAACAATTTCCAGAGCTAAGATGCTTCTCTTTCAAAATTGGCTGTAAATTTTTAGGTTTACAGTTGAATTAATACAGTTATACAATATTGTACTCCGTATAAACCCTGTAAGACATAAAATTAAATGAGGTTTTAAACTTTGAAAAAGATCTTCATTTCATTGTTAAAATACATTTTCTTGCAGAAAAATTAATTTTTAATACAATTGACACTACAATGCACATGTGTTTCTAATCTCTATATATCTGATTATTACTAGTCACAGTCGGTTACTTTCTGAGCTCCTTGGCATCTGAGCATGGATATAAAGTCATCAGGTAGATTTCAATGGTAATGTTTTTCACATCTACTAATTATTAAGGAGCCAATTTTTATAATTTGGCGAATTTTTTTTTCTTTTCTTTTCTTTTATATATTTACACACCCACTTCCCAGGTAGCACGCTCCCACAGCCTCCCTCCCTCAACTGGAGCCTTTATACTCTGATATCCCTGCTACTGTTTGCTGTGTTGTCAGCACCCCCAGCCCTTCCCCACTACTTACCCTTCTGGTGAATCTAGTCAGCCTATCTAGAGGTCTTTGTTTTAGGAGGGTCAGCTGTTCTTCATCTAGTAGTAATCAGTTGTCTATATTCCTTTAGATAAGATTGGGGTCTGCTGTTCATTTTCCCAGTTCTATGCTGGGTTACTATCTGGGAATTCTTTTGGCCACTCTGGCCATCAACTCAAAAGAAGGTATTGCTTGTTAGGCATTGTTGCTTATATGTAGCATTTAGCTATACATATGGACTTTCATGAAATTATGTTGGCCCCTTTAATTTTTGGTTATACTTTCCTTTTGGGTGTTTAAGGCCATAGAGTTGGTCCAGATAAAACCGATTTATTTTTACTCTTAAGGTCATTTGAGGATCTGTTCCTCAGGGGTCACATGGGCTTGGGAAGAGCCCCTGGCTCCTTTCTTTTATCAGTTCCACCTATGTGAAAATAAGTCAAAGGTCCTGCTCAACCATGGTTGGCTTTGCTTGGAAGCATGGAGGAAATGGTTCCTCTATGTTAACCCTCCTCTTTATAGATCAGACACTGGTTTAAGTCCATCTGGTGGGGTCTCCTCAGCCTCCTTGATCAAGAGGACAGGTGACCCACCACCATTATAGGACATTTTGAGAGATGCTCATAGCCCCCTGGAACTAGTCGACCTAGGAGGGCAAGGAGCAAAAAGTGTCCTTTATGTCCCTCTGACCAAATTATTATAGGCCTCAAAGTATGCCTATTAAACACACAAGAAAATTAGTTCCACCATTCTGGTATTTTTAATTACCATGTGTCATGAAGATATATCTTGGGCAAAGATCAGTTGTTCTCAGATAAACCTTACCTAGACATATATTTCTTGATCTGCTATGTATAATTTGTCAGTAGGCTGTAGGAGTAATATGGTTCTCTCTGGTTTTCAAAACTAGCTAGGCATTGTTTATCTCTCACCTTGTCTCACCACTCGATCATGGTTTTCCCACTTAAGGTGCCTCATTTCCCTCCTTTCTCCCTTACAAATACCCTTCTCCTATGGTCCTACCTCTCTTGGGCTCCTTCTTTCCTTTTATCCCCTAGGTTCCTTGTATACCCTTCCCTCCCCCCTCCCTTAAATTAACCCAATTTTTATCCATATCTCCCTTATTAAGGCCTGTTTCCTACTGTTCTCTTTCAGGTACTTTCTTTTCCTTTACCTCCCTGTTCCCTTTCCATTATCCTGGTTCCTAGAGTTATGTCTGGTTTCATACTTATTTATCAGAGTCTGGTTCTAGGATCCACATATGAGGGAGAACATATGTTGATTTTTTTTTTCTGAGTCT
>NW_008347125.1:1515429-1516000 GCF_000622305.1 Nannospalax galili
AAAAAGAGCAGCAACAAACATGGATGTACATGTGTCTCTGCAATAGGATGAGTTCTTTGGGTATATGCCAAGGAGTGATATAACTGGGTCAAATGGTATGTTCATTTGCAGTTTTTAAGAGTTCTCCACATTGATTTCCATAGGGGTTGAACCAGTTTGCAGCCCCACCAGTAGTGGATAAGTGTTCCCCTTTCCCCACATCCTCTCCAACATTTGGTATCATTTGTTTTCTTCATCTTAGCCAGTCTGACTGGGGTGAGGTGAAATCTTAAAGTGGTTTTAATTTGCATTTCCCTGATTATTAGTGATGTTGAACATCTTTTAAGATGTTTCATAGCCATCTTTACTTCTTCTTCTGAGAACTCTATGTTCAGCTCTTTAGTCCATCTTTTAATTGGGTTGCTTCTTGTCTTGATTCTCTGTTTTTTGACTTCATTATAAATTCTGGTTATTAAACCTCTGGTTATTAAACCCCATTCTGTGGGTTTTCTGTTTGCTTCCTTGGTTGTCTCCTTTGATGTACAGAAGCTTTTTAGTTTAATGATGTCCCATTTGTTAATTCTTACCCTTG
>NW_008347125.1:1516210-1516732 GCF_000622305.1 Nannospalax galili
TTGCTAAACATGCTGTCTTTCCTCCAGTTAATGTTCTTGGCCCCTTTATCAAATATCAGGTGGCTAAAATTGCATTTGCTCATATGTGGGTCTTCAATTTCATTCCATTGGTCTATGGGTCTATTTTTATGTCAGTACCATGTTGTTTTTATGATTATAGCTCTGTAATACAGCTTGAAATCTGGTATAGTAATCCCCCTGGCACTGCTCTTAGTGCTCAGGGTTGTTTTGGCTATCCAAGGTATTTTGTGCTTCCATATAAATCTTAGGATAGTTTTTTTTCCAATTCTGTGAAAAGTGTCATGGGGATTTTGATTGGCATTGCATTGGATCTATATATGACTTTTAGTAGAATGGTCATTTTCACAATATTAATTCTTCTGATCCATGAGCATGGGAAGTCCTTCCATCTTCTGATGTCTTCCTCAATTTCTTTCTTTAAAGAGTTAAAATTTTCCTTGTAGAGCTCTTTAATGTCTTTGGTCAGGTTTATTCCAAGATATTTTATTTTATTTTTTTGTG
>NW_008347125.1:1516753-1519753 GCF_000622305.1 Nannospalax galili
GAATGGGAGGGTTTCCCTGTGCTCTTTCTCTGACTGCTTGTCATTGGTATATAGAAAGGCTATAGACTTTTGTAGGCTAATTTTGTAACCTGCCACTTTAACTGAATGTGTTAATAATTTCTAGGAGTTTGTGTGTGGAATTTTTGGCTTCGTTTAGATATAATATCATATCATCTTCAAAAAGGGATAATTTGAGCTCTTCTTTTCCAATTATTACTCCTTTAATTTCCTTCTCTTGTCTTTTGCTCTTGCAAGAGTTTCAAGTACTATGTTAAAGAGAAGTGGGAATAGTGGGCAGCCTTGTCTGGTTCCTGATTTCAATGGGAATGCTTCCAGTTTTTCTCCATTTAGAATGATGTTGGCTGTGGGTTTGTTATATATGGCTTAAATTATGTTGAGGTGTGTTCCCTCCAGTCCAGTTCCCTCTAGTACTTTTAAATGCATGTTGAATTTTGTCAAAGGCCTTCTCTGCATCTATTGAGATGACCATGTGGTTCTTGTCATTGAGCCCATTTATGTGATTTATGACGTTTATTGACTTATGTATATTGAACCATTGAGAATTTTTGCATCTGTATTCATTAAGGATATGGGTCTAAAACTTTCTTTTTTGGTTGTATCCTGGCTTTGGTATTAGAGTGATGCTGGCTTCATGTAAGGAATTTGCAAGTTCTCCTTCCATTTCCATCTTTTTGAATAAGCTAAGTAGTATTGGATGTAGATCTTCTTTAAATGTCTGATAGAGTTCCACTGTAAATCCATCTGGTCCTGAGCTTTTTTTTTTAGTCTGGAGGTTTTGTATTACTGTTTCTATTTCTTTTACTGTTATGGGTCTGTTTAAGCTATTAATCTCTTCTTGGTTTAGTTTTGGTGGTTCCCATGTCTTTAGATATCTGTCCATTTCTTTTAGGTCTTCAAATTTAGTAGCATATATGTTTTTAAAGTATTCCCTTATAATGTTCTGTATCTTTCTGGTGTCCTGAGTGATGTTCCGCCTTTCATCTCTGATTTTATTAATTTGGAGGTACTCTTTCTTTCTTTTGGTTAGCTGGGCTAGCGGTCTGTCAATCTTGTTTATGTTTTCAAAGAACCAGCTCTTGGAAGTGTTGATTCTTTGTACTGAATTCTTCGTTTCAATTTCATTAACTTCTGACCTGATTTTTGTTATTTCTTCTTGTCTGCTGGGTTTGGCTTTCGTTTGCTGTTGCTTTTCAAGTGTCTTGAGTTTCAATGTTAAGTCATTTATTTGCGTTCTTTCTGATTTTTTGATGTAGGCACTTACAGCTATAAACTTCCCTCTTAGGACCACTTTCAGCATGTCCCAGAGGTTTTGGCATGTTGTATTGTCCTTTTCATTTAATTCCAGGAATACGTTTATTTCTTTCTTAATTACTCTTGACCCATTCATCATTCAGGAGTGTGTTGTTTAATCTCCATGAATTCATGTGGTGATTAGGGCTTCTTCGGGTGCTGATTGTAAACTTTATTGCATTGTGGTTTGATAGAATGCATGGAATTATTTCAATCTTTTTGTATTTGTTGAGGTTTGTTTTGTGCCCCAGTATATGGTTGATTTTGGAGAAGGTTCCATGGGGTGCTGAGTAAAAAGTATGTCCTTTGGTGCTTGGGTAGAATACTCAGTAGATGTCTGTTAAGTCCATTTGATATATGGTATTGTTCAGATGTCTCTCTGTCAACTCTTTGCCCTGTTGACCTATCTAATGGAGGCAGTGGGGTATTAAAGTTACCTAATGTTAATGAGTTGGGATTAATCTGGGTCTTAAAATCCTGTAGTATTGTTTTCTTGATTCATTGTTCCTTTGATCCAAATGAAGTGGACATCTTTGTCTTTTCTGATTAGTTTTAGTTTAAAGTCTATTTTGTCAGATATTAGAATTGCTACGCCTGCTTTTTTCTTAGTGCCGTTTGCTTGGTATATTTTTTTCCCATCCTTTCACTTTGAAATAGTGTATGTCCTTGAAAGTGAGATGAGGTTCTTGCAGACAACAAAAAGATGGGTTTTGTTTCTTGATCCGTTCACATAGTCTGTGTCTTTTGACTGGGGATTTTAGTCTTTTAATATTTAAAGTTATTAATGAAAGATGAGTATTGAATCCTGTCATTTTTATTTCTGTTTACATTCTTGATATAACTGTACCTTTCCATAGTTATACCTTCATTGGATTTCTCTCTGCAATCCCTTGGGTATAGTCATTCCTTTCTTCAGCTCTTTGTATTGCTTCCAGAACTCTCTGAAGGGCTGGTTTTGTGGACATGAATTCCTTCAGCCTATTTATGCCTTGAAAGATTTTTCTTTCCCCTTCAACTATAATAGAATTTTGACTGGGTATAGTAATCTGAGTTGGCATCTGTGGTCATTTAAAACTGGGACTACTTAGGTCCAGGCTCTTCTGGCTTTCCTAGTTTGCACTGAAAAGTCAGATGTAATCCTAATGGGTTTTCCTTTATATGTGACTTGTTGTTTCTCTTTTGCAGCTTTCAGAATTGTCTCTTTGTTTTGTACGTGTAATGTTTTTACTATGATGTACCATGGAGAGTTTCTTTTCTGATCCTGTCTGTTTGGTGTTCTATATGTTTCTTGTCTTTGTATGGGCATGTCTTTCTTTAATTTTGGGAAATTTTCTTCCATGATTCTGTTGAAGATCTGGTCCATGCCATTATCTTGGGATTCTTCTTCCTGTATGCCTATGATTTCTAAGTTTGGTCTTTTTATGGTGTTACACAATTCTTGCATATTCTATTCTTGTGATTTCTTAAATTTTTCATAATCTTTGCTTGAGTGGTCCAGTCCATCCACTTTATCTTCCAGTCTTGATTCTCTGTTTCCCGTTTCGTTCATCCTATTGGTGAGGCTTTCTCCTGTCATTTCTAATTGGCTTATGGAGTGTTTCACTTCGTTCTTTATTTCAGCCTGAGTATTCTTCAATATTTCTAGCTCTTTTCTGAATTCATTCAGAAGTTTATCCCTATCTTCCTTCA
>NW_008347125.1:1519788-1525944 GCF_000622305.1 Nannospalax galili
CTTTTGAGTTCCATGTCCTGCATTATCTCTAGGGGGTTCTCATTGTACTCCTCTAGAGGACTATTGGTATTTGGTGGGGATATGTTATTGGTTTGTCGTGTTATTTTTTTTTTCTCTGTGATTTCGAAATGTCAATTTCTTTTGTAGTTTCTGATTCTTGTGTGAGACTCAGGCCTTCAAGTTTAGGTCTGCTTCTTTTTGTGAATTTTATGTGTCTTTGAGGTTTACTTTTTGGGCATGAATAGCTGGTTCGTCTAAGCTTCCGCTTCTCACTTTTGATTTTATGTTGGAGTGGCTGGATTGCTTTTGATTTCAGGAGTTCCCACAGAGGCCCAATTCAGGTGAGGGTCAGATGTTTTCAGGCTTTAACCTAAGGTCTGGATCAGTCCAAGAATCATTTTGGCCTCAGGAATTTGGGGGTTGGACTGGCCTGTGAGCCTGGCCCCGGAAAGATGCTAGTCTAGGGCAGCTGGTGGCCATGCCACTGAGAGATGCAAAGGCAGATGGGGCTGGAAGAGGCCCCAAGGCCTCCTGCGGACTGCACTGAGGAGCTGGGTTGGTCTGGATGCAAAGGATCACAAAGATGAAAGGTCAGCCCCAGCATACCAGAAAGAGGCTGGTGGTGGTATGGGCCCAGGGAAGCAGAGGGAGTTGAGGGCAGGGCCAGGCCCAGAAGCAGTGCTCTTGGGGCCCAGAGAAGGCACTACATTGATCTGGATGAAAAGGATCAGGGAGCATTATTGGTTCCCCAGGTGTCTGGGGCCCCAAGACAAGGAATGGGGCAGGGTCCAAACTCGGAGGAGAGAATGGTGGTGGAGATAGGAGGGTGAATGAAGCTGGCGGAGTCAAGGGCTCAATGGACTTACCCTGGAGAGAGGCCTGTGGGTTGGAGAGAGGCCTGTGGGTCCCGCAGGCCCAGGGAAGCAGAGGGCGGTGAGTGTAACTTTTATGTGATAATAATATTTATTAATTGGGGGGGGTCCTTTAAGATTAATATCTAATTTTTCTGAAAATGCATATGCTATATTATTTGGCATTTGATTTTGACAGGTTATTTCTTTTTAAAAAAGCACCCCTTTAGTCCCAGCACTCAGGAGGCAGAAGCAAGCAGATCTCTGTGAGTTCAAGACCAGCCTGGTCTACATAGGGAGTTCCAGGCCAGCTTGGACTATTTCAAAAAGACAAAAAAAAAAAATTTAAATATTTCCCATTCATACAACTTTCTTCCTTTCAATGAAAGAAAATAAAGATACTATAGATGTTAAACTCAACAGGTTATAGTTAAAAAATAAAAGCTGAAATATATAAAAATAAATTCAATAAGAAATATTAATTGCAATCTGATGAGTTACACATTTCAGTTTATATTAATTTAATAAGGCAATGGTAAATATCTAAATACAAGCAATGGACAAATATTTTCATGAGAAAAGAAAATTGGATCTCATAACTCATCTTCTTAAAACAATATTCATCAACTCCAGACTCTCACCTTAATCACCACCAGTTAATGCCATAACATGGATTAGATTAAATGTAAATTCCAACTCATAACTTTAATGTATTGCTGTCCTATCTAGAAAGCAAAGAACTCTCTGAGAAGATAATATCAAAAGCAAGAAGTACACCAAATAAAATACAAGTGGGAAAACAGCATGCTAAAACCATAACAGAAAGCTTTAAAGAGCAAGGAAATTGGGAAAAATACAGCCTGAAAAGTCTGGCTTTCCCCATGGACAAAAGCTACCTCAGCTCTGTTGTTAAGTCTTGGGTGGCTTAAGGTGGATAAAGTAATCTTCAGTGAACAGCATTGTGCTCCTAGGAAACAGGCACTGTCTGCCCCTATGCAAAAACTAATACAGATCTGTCTCAGAAAGTATCATCTGCTTAGTCTCTCATAATTCCTATGTATTAACTAAAACAAATAAAATTCTGATAAATATACATACATAAAAATAATTCATTATGACCAAAAGAATGTAAAAGCAACAGACAACAGGAATGAATATAAAAGGAGTTCTGAAGTTAAAATTTTTGTGCATGAAATAAAAATAATTATACATGAACTGTTAAAAAGAAATAAAAAAAGAGGGAAAATGGACCATTAATTAATTAGAAAATGACCAAGAAATTTGAGAATAAACTACAGTTATTTAATAACATTATCAATGACAAATATTTTTGTTGGAATTAAAAATATAGTAAGTTAAATAGCAGATTGGCCATTGCAGAAAACGACGCACTGAACTGAAGGGTGCATCTTCAGAATGTAGCACGTGGAGTACAGAAGAAAGTCTAATGGGTGAGCAGAGGAGAGACAGAGGACAGAGTGAGTCAGACACATGCTAGTTAGAAGCTCAGAAGAGAAGGAACTGATGACAGGCATGATGGGAAATGGCTGGAAATAATCAGTCTTTTAATAATCACAAATCTACACATTAAAGAAGCCTAACTTACTATTCAATTAGACAAATCTATATTTAAGCATATTCTCATGAGACCCAAAGAAGAGATGAAGTGTAAAGCAGTAAAAAAAGTATATTATTTAAATAGAAGTATATTATTTCAAAGTATATCTAAATTAACCTGAGGAAACTGATTCAAAGATCCTAAAAATATTTTTAAAAGTCTTTCCACAAACAAATCCCAATCCCCAAGATGATACTGTCAGGACCTGGGCCTTTTGTATTACATTTGAAGACTTCTTGGAGGAATGAATCCCTGATTGGTGTCCATGTAGGAGAAGCCACAGCAGCAACTTTGCCACTTCCACCAGGTGAGAATACAACTGGGAGGTGTCGTCCATGAGGCAAGAAGCAGTCGCTTAACAGGCACAGAATTACTGCCACATTTAAATAGAAATTTCCAATCTCCAGAATTGTGAGAAAAGAGTTTCTGGACTTTTCTTTTTAAATGTGTATGAGTGTATTGCCTGCATGTATGTAATTGCACCCATGTCATGTAGTTCCCAGGAAGATCAGAAGATGGTATCAGATTCCCTGGAACTGGGGTTAATGATGGTTGTTAGCCACCATGTGGTTGCTGAGAATCAAACCCAGGCCCTCTGCAAAAGCAACCAGTGTTCTTAACTGCTGAGCCATCTCTCTGGACTCAATTTCCTGACTTTTTATAAGATGTAATCCAGGGCATCTTATTACAACTATTGAAATAGACTAAGCTGCTTTCTTACCCATTACAGGATATCTACCAAACTCTTCTAAAAAATTCATTGTTAATGGCATGAGTTGGAAAAATCCCACTAAAATCTTTCTGAAGACAGAAGCATTCATTGTCATGTTATATCATCACTGTAATGGACATCTTAACCAGTTGGGTAAGCCAGAAGAAAAACTATGAAGTCTGGGGGGAAAAAAAGAGCTACAGTTAATAACATTTTATGATTTTCTACACGGAAATCTTAAAGAATTGGGGCTGGAGAGATGGTTCAGAAGTTAAGAACACTGGCTGCCCTTGCAGAGGATCCAGGTTTGGATCACAGCATCCACTCGGTGGCTAACAACCGTCTGTAACTCCAGTTGCAGGGGACACTTTGCACTCTTCTGATCTTGGGCATAGCACAACACAGCCACACTTACATACATGCAGACAATACACTCATACACATAAGATAAAAATAATAATTAAAAATTTTTAAATGTATTTAAAAAAGAAATCTAAAAGAATTTATAAGCATACTTTGTAAGTTAAAAGTATTTTGGGAATGAAATTTGTGATATTGCTATAAAATCTAGATATAATCCCATACACTAATGGTTATTAATTGAAAGTGTTTAATTTTAAAATCCCATTAAGAAGTAATGGAAGTATAAAGTGTTTGGCAATTTATTTAATAGCAGACATATATGGAGAAAACTTTAAATTTTTAATGAAATTTAAATTTTTAATTTAAAATTTTTATTTTACATGTTCATGTGTTTTGCTTGAATCTCTCTAAGTGCCCCATGTTCATACAATGCTCACAGAGATGAGAAGAGGGCATTGGATCCACCAGAACTGAAGTTACAAATGGTTGTGAGTCACCATGGGGGTTCTGGGAATCCAACCCAGGTCCTCTGCAAGAGCAGCCAGTGTTATTAACCACTGAGCCATCTCTCCACTGAGCCTGAAGTTTCAAAATTGTATTGAACTACATAAAAGGAGACTTGGAAATGAGGAGATGTACCTGTTCTGTAGATAAAACACCTCAATGTGGTAAAGATACCATTAATTCAATGAATTCCATAAAATGCCAAAAAAAATAATTGCGGAACTTAATAAGCTCACATTCATATGTATGTGGAAGAAACTCAAAAGACCAAGAATAGCTAATGAGTTTAAAAAACTTTCAGAAGGATTTGCTGTTACAGAAAGAAAGACTTTTACAGAGCTGCAGCAATTAAGACAAACATTGGTTCAGAGATAAATCAAGCCATCGATGGAAAAGAGACACCAGAAGCAGCCTTAGCATCCATGTGAAGCTCGGCCTGTGTCAGAAGTGACCCTTCAGGTCACTAAAGTGGAGTGTCAAACTCTTGTACAACAGAAATGGAGCATCCATATAAAAATAATACCGAGTTTCAACTCACAACAATTTCAAAAGGTTCTCTTAGAGGGATCAAAGATATGTGAAGAAAAAGTGACACTTTAAAATGTTTTTATTACTGCAGAGGAGGAAAAATTTATTATGCAAAGACATATTTAAAATTAGGTCATTTTTTGCTATGTAACATGGACATTTATTTCAAATTCTTGACTTCATTTCTTAATGAATTTTTGTGTATTTCCTACATTTGGTCATATAGAGACCCCCTCCCTTATCTGCACTCCTCCATAAGCCTCCCTCAGATTTCATGTGTTCTACGATATATGTTAAAGTTTATTGAGTCACATCTGTGACCCCAAACATCCCTCTGTGTGAGTTCATCCACTGGAGCTTAGTCAACCTATTTAGCATCAATCCCTTAAAGAAAATCAACTCTCCCTCTACTAGTAGGCATCAGTTGCCAATGGTTCCCCCAGGAAAGTTTGGAATTCCTTATTCATTTTCCCCACTTTAATATTGGGTTTTGGTTTAGTTTGAGGTTGCATGCTTCTTGTTCATGTCACTATTGCTGTAAGTTCATATTATGAGTAACTTCCCAGCTACCTAGAAAACTCTTTCCTTATGGTCATCCACCACCCCTGGCTCTTACAGTATTTCTGCCCCCTATTCTGCAATGGTCCCTGAGCCTTGGGTGTCAGAGGTTTGATATAGGTGTCCTACCTAGGAACAAGTGCTCTGTAATCTCTTACTCCCTGTCCTTTGACCAGCTGTGTCTTTCTGGGTTAATCACTATCTATTCTATGAGGAAGCCTCACTGTTGAGAGTTGAAAGATTCATTAGTATAGTTTCTCTCCCCTGTCTCACTATGTTCCCTGAGACTTAGATGTGGAAGTTGCATTGTAGATGTATCACTGGGATGGGCATCTCACAGACACTTACTCTCAATGTTTGACCAGTTGTAATAGTTTCCATCTGTTGCAAAAGGAAGTGGTTTTGATAAGTGGTGGAAGGTACATTTGACTGTAACTAAAGGATATATATTCAGAGTACAGTAAGAAATTATGTTGGTCTAGGGATGTGACAAAAGTAGGCTTTTCTCTAGGATCTATAACCTCCCCAGCCAAGTGTATTTGGCTATGTTTACAGTACCACACATGAGTCCCTTCCCATTGAGTAGACCTTAAGTCCAGCTGTTGATTACCCCGATGATAAGCATGCCCCTATTGTACCACTAAAGATAGTTTGCTGAACCAGTCATTGTTGTGTTTATTAGGCTTTCCAGCTGGGCTGGACCATTGATTGGTTTTCTTCCTTGGCAGCTTGTACAGTATCCTCTGATAATATGAGAGCTAGTGTTCAGGGGGGAGGCTTTTAGGTGAATTCCAGCTCAATTGCTCCAAGTCCTGTGTCCAAAATATGTCTTATCTTCAGCAATAGGGTCTTACTTTTAAGTTCCAGGAGGCAAAGAAGGACTGTGGCACTAGCCTGTATTTATTTTAGGAGTCTCTTGGACTACCCTGACCAACAACTTCAAGAGAGATTTCTCCTGCCTGGCACTGCAGGGATTTTTTTGTTGTTGTTATATAGCCTTTAGCTATACACATGTGCATATA